>NW_026286065.1:0-132500 GCF_023373465.1 Oncorhynchus keta | reverse complement strand
TGTGCTGTGTCGACAGCGTGTGTGTGCTGTGTCGACAGCGTGTGTGTGCTGTGTCGACAGCGTGTGTGTGCTGTGTCGACAGCGTGTGTGTGTGCTGTGTCGACAGCGTGTGTGTGTGCTGTGTTGACAGCGTGTGTGTGCTGTGTCGACAGCGTGTGTGTGCTGTGTCGACAGCGTGTGTGTGTGCTGTGTCGACAGCGTGTGTGTGCTGTGTCGACAGCGTGTGTGTGTGCTGTGTCGACAGCGTGTGTGTGTGCTGTGTCGACAGCGTGTGTGTGCTGTGTCGACAGCGTGTGTGTGTGCTGTGTCGACAGCGTGTGTGTGCTGTGTCGACAGCGTGTGTCACTGTGCTGTGTCGACAGCGTGTGTGTGTGCTGTGTCGACAGCGTGTGTGTGCTGTGTCGGTACATACGGTCACGTGTGTCGACAGCGTGTGTGTGTCTGTGTCGACAGCGTGTGTGTGTGCTGTGTCGACAGCGTGTGTGTGCTGTGTCGACAGCGTGTGTGTGTGCTGTGTCGACAGCGTGTGTGTGCTGCAATGCGGGACGACACCAGAAAGGGGAAGTGATCATTTCCAGGCTCCTGAAGGCTGCTAGAGGAAGTTGTTGAGCTGTAACAGGAAGTCAGCAGCTGACCTCTGTAGATACGACCCAATCATCTCTGTCGTGGGCTGTTGGCTGTCCTCCAATGCTGGGCCTTGTGAGGATACTTCTGCCGTGGTGATGGGATGGTCCACTGTGAGTGGAGAGTCGACCAACGACCTGCTCCAGAACTCAATCTGTGTGTCTGGTCATCTTAAACACCCAACGAAGATGTTGTAACTCTCAACAGGAGTGTGATCATCCACTCCCTCCCTCAGGGAGTCCTCAGCTGCTACTGATGTCACTATTTATCTACTTCCCTTTTCTCTGTCCTCCGAAGACACAAATTAATTTAAACGTTAGCCTGTAATAACTCTCTCGCTCTCTCTCTCTCTTTGGTGATTGGTACCTCTACGTCTGTCTGTTCTCCAGTCAGTCTGACAGTGGTCTCTTCAACAGCCTTGATGTGTACGACAGAGAGTCCAGAAACCTGTCACGTTGTACACCAGACCAGTCTGATGGGAACTCATCGTCTTCTCATCCACTCTAATAACTCAATCTGTGCTGTTTACTGAGGCCTCTCTGAAGATCCACGTTCCTCAACACGTTAAGTGTTTATAAATGTGGAGGAGGGCTGCTGGCGTTACAATGATTGATAGTGGTGGAATTATGGTGTTCTGGCAGAGGTGTGTGTGTGTGTATCTGTGTGTATCTAACTATGATTGGTTGGCACACAGCTGATTTTCCGCCCTGTGATTGTGTTAGTGGTGTTCATTAGTGTGTGATTTATTAGGCCAGGGTCCATTCCTCGACTTGCCAGTGGGGACAGCTGTCTTACAGGCCAGGGATAATTCCTCAAGACATATAACCAACGGGATACATTACCTCACTTCCTCCCTGTGTTCTCTATGGTCCGTCTCTACAGGCCAGGGATAATTCCTCACTTCCTCCCTGTGTTCTCTATGGTCCGACAGGCCAGGGATAATTCCTCACTTCCTCCCTGTGTTCTCTATGGTCCGTCTCTACAGGCCAGGGATAATTCCTCACTTCCTCCCTGTGTTCTCTATGGTCCGTCTTTACAGGCCAGGGATAATTCACTTCCTCCCTGTGTTCTCTATGGTCCGTCTTTACTAATCCTCCCTGTGTTCTCTATGGTCCGTCTCTACAGGCCAGGGATAATTCCTCACTTCCTCCCTGTGTTCTCTATGGTCCGTCTCTACAGGCCAGGGATAATTCCTCACTTCCTCCCTGTGTTCTCTATGGTCCGTCTCTACAGGCCAGGGATAATTCCTCACTTCCTCCCTGTGTTCTCTATGGTCCGTCTCTACAGGCCAGGGATAATTCCTCACTTCCTCCCTGTGTTCTCTATGGTCCGTCTCTACAGGCCAGGGATAATTCCTCACTTCCTCCCTGTGTTCTCTATGGTCCGTCTCTACAGGCCAGGGATAATTCCTCACTTCCTCCCTGTGTTCTCTATGGTCCGTCTCTACAGGCCAGGGATAATTCCTCACTTCCTCCCTGTGTTCTCTATGGTCCGTCTCTACAGGCCAGGGATAATTCCTCACTTCCTCCACAGGACTTGACAGATCAGAGGGATTCTACCTCTCTTTCCTCCCCCTTATTCATTCACCCTGTGCATCTCCTCTCTCTGCTCCGGTCTTCAGTCTTGGGAACATGGTGGAACTACAGGAAAGCGTTGGTTGGTCTGTGGAGGGAAGGTGTGGGTCTACATGTTGTCTTGCTCTGTTCCTCTGTGGAGGGAGGACTTCACATAGTTCAGCCAAACCTCACACAGCTGTAGCACACACACACACACACCACAACACACACACACACCACAACACACACCACACACACACTGTTGGACACGATGGACCGGTAGTGAGTCTGAAAACAAATGAAAGCAGTATCTTCCTGCTATCTGAACGAGGAGAAACCCCTAGGATGTACAGAGTTAAACCTGTAGCATTACTGTCCCTGGTGTTTGGATTCAGACATTTTGAAACATCACTGTTAAAGACAGTGGAATAAATAGACCATCAGAATATGGCTTCCTTCTGCTTGCCAAATGGCACTCTATTCCCTATATAGTGCACAGCATTTTACCTGGGCCCTTAGGGCTCCGGTCTAAAGTAGTACACTATATAGGGAATATAGTGCCATTTGGGACACCATCATGACTTCTGGTGGCAGGTCTGAAAATGTATTAATTTAGAGAACAATGACGGGTCCATTGTAGTTGTATTGAATAGAACCTGCAGATGCCGGCCTCTCAGACTTCATGCTACTGTTATGACTGACTGAGTCCCAAATGGCTCCCTGTACTCTATATAGTGCACTACATTGGACCAGGGCCCATAGGGCCTCCATAGAGTTCTGGTCAAAGTAGTGTACTATGTAGGGAATAGGTTGCCATGTGGGACTCAGACACAGTCTGACTCCATCTGACTCACACAAAGAACAGCCTGTATGATGGGCCATTCCATTAGTTTTCCCCTTAATTGATTTCAGGCCAACTTTGATGAAGACGATTCTATCAGTTGTTTTTCTTCCTCCATTGTACTGGGTGATGGAATGGTGAGGAACTCAAATTAGATCAGATTTCTATTGTATTTCTTTTGCAGAATGTGATTGTTGGGATAAAAGGCAGGTTTTGATAATGGAATGCATTAACATCTGATTTAGGACCGTCTGATTGGGCAGAATGGGAAAGCTGTGTGTCTCTTCTCCCTCAAACACCCAGACGGGGAATCTCAAACCTTCTGACCGGAACCAGATGTGTAACGTCCACCCTGCCCCCTCTCTCTGCCCTCTCACCCCCAGCAGCCCTCACGCTGCCTGGGTAAATCAGAGGAGTGTAACCTCCACCCTGCCCCCTGCCTGGCAGCCCTCACGCTGCCTGGGTAAATCAGAGGAGGTAACCTCCACCCTGCCCCCTAACCTCCACCCACCCTGCCCCTCTCTCTGCCCTCTCACCCCCAGCAGCCCTCACACTGCCTGGGTAAATCAGAGGAGTGTAACCTCCACCCTGCCCCTGCTCTCTGCTGCCCTCTCCACCCTGCCCCTCACCCCCCCAGCAGCCCTCACGCTGCCTGGGTAAATCCCTCCACCCTGCCCTCTGCCCTCTCTCTGCCTGGGTAAATCCTCTCCCCTCCCCCAGCAGCCCTCACGCTGCCTGGGTAAATCAGAGGAGAGGAGTGTAACCTCCACCCTGCCCCCTCTCTCTGCCCTCTCACCCCCAGCAGCCCTCACGCTGCCTGGGTAAATCCCCTCCACCCTGCCCCCTCTCTGCCCTCCTCTCACCCCCAGCAGCCCCCTCACGCTGCCTGGGTAAATCAGAGGAGTGTAACCTCCACCCTGCCCCCTCTCTGCTCCTCTCACCCCCCCAGCAGCCCTCACGCTGCCTGGGTAAATCAGAGGAGTGTAACCTCCACCCTGCCCCCTGTAACCCCCAGCAGCCCCCTCCACTGCCTGGGTAAATCCCTCCACCCTGCCCCCTCTCTCTGCCCTCTCACCCCCAGCAGCCCTCACGCTGCCTGGGTAAATCAGAGGAGTGTAACCTCCACCCTGCCCCCTCTCTCTGCCCTCTCACCCCCAGCAGCCCTCACGCTGCCTGGGTAAATCAGAGGAGTGTAACCTCCACCCTGCCCCCTCTCTCTGCCCTCTCACCCCCAGCAGCCCTCACGCTGCCTGGGTAAATCAGAGGAGTGTAACCTCCACCCTGCCCCCTCTCTCTGCCCTCTCACCCCCAGCAGCCCTCACGCTGCCTGGGTAAATCAGAGGAGTGTAACCTCCACCCTGCCCCCTCTCTCTGCCCTCTCACCCCCAGCAGCCCTCACGCTGCCTGGGTAAATCAGAGGAGTGTAACCTCCACCCTGCCCCCTCTCTCTGCTGTCCTCTCACCCCCAGCTCACACTGCCTGGGTAAATCAGACCCCCAGCAGCCCTCACGCTGCCTGGGTAAATCAGAGGAGTGTAACCTCCACCCTGCCCCTCTCTCTGCCCTCTCACCCCCAGCAGCCCTCACGCTGCCTGGGTAAATCAGAGGAGTGTAACCTCCACCCTGCCCCCTCTCTCTGCCCTCTCACCCCCAGCAGCCCTCACGCTGCCTGGGTAAATCAGAGGAGCAGGATGCCTTGGTCATAAGAGAGAGACCTTTCATATCAGGGCTGAAGGGAGGCCGTGTTTGTGTTATCTCAGCTCTGTCATTCCTCCCTCCTTCTTCATCTCCAACTCGACACATGCCAGGCTGTTGGCTGACTCCAGGTCAGATCATAGAACCACAGCACAAACACTCTCCGTTCTCACATAGGGCCTTACGACTGATCCAGGCACTGAGATTTGATCAGTAACATAAACACATTCCTCACTTAGAAAGGATCTTACTAACCCAGGACTGCAGTGGTCAACCTGATTTCTTCAACTCACTCTGTCCCCTTCATAAGCTCATTAAGGCTGAAGGGCCGGTTGTTCCCCAGTCTTCCTGGCGGTGGTCAGCTGGAGACGTGACAAGCGCTTGGTTGCGTAAAGGTTGCCTAACGGTTGCGTAAAGGCGGCTGATTAAGATTTGACCGGTCAGTGGCTCAGTTCCAAGTGTTTGAGATTTGGTGTCCATGTTTCACCCTCCAAACTGCTAGTCTTGTTCTGTGGTAATTCATGACCAGGCTGCCCAGAAAGGACTTTCTGAGAGAGTGGTGTGTTTGCTTTAGAAGAGGGGAAGGGGGGAAATGTTGAGAGGCCTGGTTGGTGTGGGAGTATCTGGTAATCAGAACAGGAAGTTAGAGGACTGTGGATTTGAGGTCCCAGTAGAGTTGTGCTATTCACTGTCAGCACAGAGACACAGACCACTGACACACCGATCGCTGTCAGCACAGACCACTGACCTCCTAGAACCTTCCGGAACCACACAGAAACATTCCAACCCATTACTGAACAATCTGGTCATTCAGGGAGATGGATAGAGAGGGGGAGATCCATTCTCTGGTGGCTCCTCATTAACAGGCAACAACCTGAGTGTCGTATCGGAGTGCTTCCTCACCTTTCATCGTTTGATTTGAAGAGTTCATCTAAAATGTTCTCTCTTTCTGTCGCTCTCACTGTCTCACTTTGTCTCTCTTGCTGTCTTTCTTTCTGTCTCTATCACACAGAATAAGCGGAGAACTCCTCTCCGTCTCCTCTCCTCTCTCCGTCTCCTCTCCTCTCTCTGTCTCCTCTCCTCTCTCTGTCTCCTCTCCTCTCTCTGTCTCCTCTCCTCTCTCTGTCTCCTCTCCTCTCTCTGTCTCCTCTCCTCTCTCTGTCTCCTCTCCTCTCTCTGTCTCCTCTCCTCCTCTCCTCTCCTGTCTCCTCTCCTCTCTCTCTCCTCTCCTCTCTCTGTCTCCTCTCCTCTCTCTGTCTCCTCTCCTCTCTCTGTCTCCTCTCCTCTCTCTGTCTCCTCTCCTCTCTCTCGTCTCCTCTCTCGTCTCTCTCCTCTCTCTCTCCTCTCTCTCCGTCTCCTCTCCTCTCTCCGTCTCCTCTCTCTCTCCGTCTCCTCTCTCTCCCTCTCTCCTCTCTCTCCCTCTCCTCTCCTCTCTCTCCCTCTCCTCTCCTCTCCTCTCCTCTCCAGTCTCCTGGTCTCCTGATTTCTCCTCTCTCTGTCTCCTCTCCTCTCTCCGTCTCCTCCTCTCTCGTCTCCTCTTCTCTCGGTCTCCTCTCCTCTCTCGGTCTCCTCTCCTCTCTCGGCTCCTTCCTCCTCTGTCTCCTCTCCTCTCTGAGATTTCCTCTCCATCTTTCTGTCTCCTCTCCTCTCTCTTCTGTCTCCTCTCCTCTCTCCGTCTCTGAGAGAGTCTCCTCTCTCTTAGTCTCCTCTCCTCTCTGTCTCCTCTCTCTCTCAGAACTCCTCTCCTCTCTCTCCCTCTCCTCTCTCTGTCTCCTCTCCTCTCACTCCCTCTCCCTCTCTGTCTCCTCTCCTCTCTCCTGTCTCCTCTCCTCTCTCTGTCTCCTCTCCTTACTCTCTGTCTCCTCTCCTCTCTCTGTCTCCTCTCCTCTCTCTGTCTCCTCTCCTCTCTCTCTTCTCCTCTCTCTCTCTCTCCTGTCTCCTCTCTCTCTCCTGTCTCTCTCCTCTCTCCTCTCCTCTCCTCTCTCTGTCTCCTCTCCTCTCTCTCCTCTCCTCTCCTCTCCTCTCCCTGTCTCCTCTCCTCTCTCTGTCTCCTCTCCTCTCTCTCCTCTCCTCTCCTCTCCTCTCTCTCCTCTCTCTCCTCTCCTCTCCTCTCTCTCCTCCTCTCCTCTCCTCTCTGTCTCCTCTCCTCTCTCCCTCTCCTCTCTCTCCTCCTCTCCTCTCTCTCCTCTCCTCTCTCTCCTCTCTCCCTCTCTCTGTCTCCTCTCCTCCTGTCTCTCTCTCCTCTCCTCTCTCCGTCTCCTCTCCTCTCTCTCCGTCTCCTCTCCTCTCTCTCCCTCTCTCCTCTCCCGTCTCCTCTCCTCTCCTCCTCTCCTCTCCTCTCCTCTCCTCTCTCCCTCTCCTCTCTCTCCCTCTCTCCTCTCCTCTCCCTCTCCTCTCTCTCCCTCTCCTCTCTCTCTCCTCTCCTCCTCTCCTCCTCTCCCTCTCCCTCTCCTCTCTCTCTCTCTCTCCATCTCTTCTCCTCTCTCTCCCTCTCCTCTCTCTCTGTCTCCTGGCACTCTGCTTCTTTCATCTTCACAACATGAAAGCTGGAGCTGAAATTAATTGGGTTAAAGTTTAAACTGCTGTGGCGCGACGACGACCGCAGTGTTTCTCTCCGCAGTTAGACACACACACACACACACACACACACACACACACAGTACAGTTGCATTTTGGGTAGTGGAGAAAAGTCCTTGGTACAGCTGTGTGTGTGTGTGACTGTGTAGAAGGACTGTGGTGGCTCACTTTCACCGTTACATCTTCACATTCCCTGTGTGTCGCTGTGTCTGTGTGATTTTATGATGGAGGAGGATGTAGTGGCACAAAGCAGGATTTGTGTCCGAGGTTCCCTGGACAGAGCAGTGACTCCTCATTGGGTTTCCACATCTTCATCCCCCCTATCATTCATCCCCCCTATCATCCATCCCTTCATCCCCCCTATCATCCATCCCCCCTATCATCCATCCCTTCATCCCCCCTATCATTCATCCCCCCTATCATCCATCCCTTCATCCCCCTATCATTCATCCCCCCTATCATCCACCCCTTCATCCCCCCTATCATTCATCCCCCCTATCATCCATCCCTTCATCCCCCCTATCATCCATCCCTTCATCCCCCTATCCATCCATCCCTTCATCCCCCTATCCATCCATCCCTTCATCCATCCCATCATTCATCCATCCCATCATTCATCCCCCTATCATCCATCCCTTCATCCCCCTATCCATCCATCCTTCATCCATCCCATTCATCATCCATCCCTCATTCATCCCCTGTCATCCATCCCTTCATCCCCCTGTCATCCATCCCTTCATCCCCCTGTCATCCATCCCTTCATCCCCCTGTCATCCATCCCTTCATCCCCCTGTCATCCATCCCTTCATCCCCCTGTCATCCATCCCTTCATCCATCCCTTCATCCCCCTGTCATCCATCCCTTCATCCATCCCTTCATCCCCCTATCATCCATCCCTTCATACCCCTATCATCCATCCATCCCTTCACCCCCATATCTGGACTAGAAGAGCTCAGAACCACCTCCTTTCTCTCGGTCTCCCTCTCACTGGGACACACTCACACTCTCTTTCTCCCCCTTCTCTCCTTCTCTCCCTCTCCTCGGTGTGTTAGTAAGGGTTGTGGAGGGTCTTGTTGCCAGCTGTCTCAGGCCTCATGTGGCCTCTCGCCAAGGTTCCTCTCTGCCTCCCCATCGTTTATCCATCTCCGTTTGTTTACTCATTTTCTGCGTGAGTCTGAATGCAGCCTTTTGCCTGTGAAGATCCCTGCATGTCTAACTGCCTCTCTGACAGTTTTACAAGAGCATTTACAGACGTGTTCTGGAATCACTCTTCTTGGTGTCTGTTATCCTAGTTGTCTTTGTGTGGCTACTCATGGCACCCCAGCGTTTCTCTTGGCAGGCGTGCCAGTGTCCACAACACCCTGTGGTGAGTGCCACAAAGGTCTGCTTTTGGTAGAGGATGCCCACGTCTGCAATCTGTGCCCACTGTCTGTCTCGCGCTGTCTGTTAACTACAGAGTGTTGGGGAAGCTGCTCTGAAGATATAGTTTTGACCAATTACTTCACACTGGAAGAAGTTAAGCTGCACTAAAACTACCATTAAACTCTTGTTTTCTTACTTAACTGAAGTTACTTTGAAATATGTGTTCACTACATCCAAACTACTTCGGGATAAATGATCATGTTAAAATGTGATGTCATAGATGACACATTGCGATAACAGATCACTCTGGAGTCGTGTTAACAGAATGTGTAGTTTGGCCTATTAGACGCAAAAACAATGTTTCACGTGAGAATTAGGGCGTCCGATGCTAAAACGGAAGCACTTTCTTGACCAATATTTTATTTTTGCATTAAAAACTAGTCTAGTTCCACTAGTTAGCCACCTGGTAAAACAGTAGCGTCTAGTTCCAGTTGAGCGAGAGAGACGGAACTTTGAGAGAGCGAGAGCAACTGGGGAAACCTTTCTCTTATTCAAGTCTAAATATTGCGTTCTTGCCGTCTGTGACATTTTCTTACGTGGCATTTTATTTTTCTCTCTAATCAGAGAAGAGATCATACCGTGTTGCAGCTGTGAAATGGCCTCCCCTTTATTGCGTTTTTTCACAGGATTTGGAACACGGAGGCTTTAGAACACTTATCCAGCTGACCCCTGACCTCTCACACGGAGCTCATTCAGCCCAGGTCAGACAAAACCTCTTAGATGATTACATCATAGAGTAGGTCCACACAGACATGCCTTTATATGGCCACAGAGCACATGTATTTGTTGCTTTTAATTACTGACCTAAGATTAGTTTTGTGTTTCTCCTTAATGGTTAGGTTTAAGGTTGAGGGCAGGTAAGCTGATCCTAGAGCCATTCCTATGGGGAACTTCTAAATGGAGCCTCATAGTCCCTGTGATGGAGCCTTACAGCTTCTGTGATGGTCTTGGAGAGATGTTTCTGAAGTCCCCAGCCAGCCATAATCTAACTCTGTTCACTATACTCTCTCTGACCTCTCTGACCTCTGACCTCTCACAAACACATGCCAGCCATCACCAAGTCTGAGGCTTGGAGAAACCGAATCCAATAAAGACATGAAATGGCAGCAGACGTACACACACACACACACACACACACACACACACACACACACACACACACACACGCTCTCTGCCGTGTGTACGGGCTGCACAGAGACACACAACACACACACACTCTGCCGTGTGTACGGGCTGCACAGAGACACACAACACACACACACTCTGCCGTGTGTACGGGCTGCACAGAGACACACAACACACACACACACGCTCTGCCGTGTGTACGGGCTGCACAGAGACACACAACACACACACACGCTCTGCCGTGTGTACGGGCTGCACAGAGACACACAACACACACACACACGCTCTGCCGTGTGTACGGGCTGCACAGAGACACACAACACACACACACACGCTCTGCCGTGTGTACGGGCTGCACAGAGACACACAACACACACACACACGCTCTGCCGTGTGTACGGGCTGCACAGAGACACACAACACACACACACGCTCTGCCGTGTGTACGGGCTGCACAGAGACACACAACACACACACACACGCTCTGCCGTGTGTACGGGCTGCACAGAGACACACAACACACACACACGCTCTGCCGTGTGTACGGGCTGCACAGAGACACACAACACACACACACTCTGCCGTGTGTACGGGCTGCACAGAGACACACACACACACACACACTCTGCCGTGTGTACGGGCTGCACAGAGACACCCAACACACACACACACACACTCTGCCGTGTGTACGGGCTGCACAGAGACACACACTCACACACGCTCTGCTGTGTGTACGGGCTGCACAGAGACACACACACTCTGCCGTGTTTACGGGCTGCACAGAGACACACACACTCTGCCGTGTGTACGGGCTGCAGAGAGACACACACACTCTGCCGTGTGTACGGGCTGCAGAGAGACACACACACTCTGCTGTGTGTACGGGCTGCAGAGAGACACACACACTCTGCCGTGTGTACGGGCTGCAGAGAGACACACACACTCTGCTGTGTGTACGGGCTGCAGAGAGACACACACACTCTGCCGTGTGTACGGGCTGCACAGAGACACTCACGCTCTGCTGTGTGTACGGGCTGCAGAGAGACACACACGCTCTGCTGTGTGTACGGGCTGCAGAGAGACACTCACACTCTGCCGTGTGTACGGGCTGCAGAGAGACACACACACTCTGCTGTGTGTACGGGCTGCAGAGAGACACTCACACTCTGCAGTGTGTACGGGCTGCACAGAGAAGCCTGGACAAACTAACTGAGATCAGATGGTGTACTGTGTTGCTCTATAGCTGATTTGGAGGCTGCCAAAGGTTTGTCCTTCAGAGAGGCTTCTGATGGCCTTGGGTTTGTACTAGTCAGGGGTTCAGTGGTCTGCTGTTGGATTGACTCGGGAACTATACTCTTGTTGCTTGAAGTGGAACAAACATCAGATCTCCTTTCAGACAGCAGCAAACGAAGGGAGACGATATCTTTCTCAGAGGTTTTCATGGATGAGGGTTCTTGATGGACATGTTGCACTTTGATAACTAGGCAGTGGACCGTTGTCTGGTACCCATCAGTACACTGCAGTTAAAACCACATCTGACTGGATGAGGTGAGGTGGTGTGGAGCTCTGTGGTCTTCTCTGGGGTGGACTGCAGACCACCTGGATCCAGTAGCCCAACATATGTCTCTACGCTCAAACACTACTGCAGTACATATGTCTCTACGCTCAAACACTACTGCAGTACATATGTCTCTACGCTCAAACACTACTGCAGTACATATGGCTCTACACTCAAACACTACTGCAGTACATATGGCTCTACACTCAAACACTACTGCAGTACATATGTCTCTACGCTCAAACACTACTGCAGTACATATGGCTCTACGCTCAAACACTACTGCAGTACATATGGCTCTACACTCAAACACTACTGCAGTACATATGTCTCTACACTCAAACACTACTGCAGTACATATGGCTCTACGCTCAAACACTACTGCAGTACATATGTCTCTACGCTCAAACACTACTGCAGTACATATGTCTCTACGCTCAAACACTACTGCAGTACATATGTCTCTACGCTCAAACACTACTGCAGTACATATGGCTCTACACTCAAACACTACTGCAGTACATATGGCTCTACACTCAAACACTACTGCAGTACATATGTCTCTACGCTCAAACACTACTGCAGTACATATGGCTCTACGCTCAAACACTACTGCAGTACATATGGCTCTACACTCAAACACTACTGCAGTACATATGGCTCTACACTCAAACACTACTGCAGTACATATGGCTCTACACTCAAACACTACTGCAGTACATATGTCTCTACGCTCAAACACTACTGCAGTACATATGGCTCTACACTCAAACACTACTGCAGTACATATGTCTCTACGCTCAAACACTACTGCAGTATATATGTCTCTACGCTCAAACACTACTGCAGTACATATGTCTCTACGCTCAAACACTACTGCAGTACATATGGCTCTACACTCAAACACTACTGCAGTACATATGTCTCTACGCTCAAACACTACTGCAGTACATATGGCTCTACACTCAAACACTACTGCAGTACATATGTCTCTACGCTCAAACACTACTGCAGTATATATGTCTCTACGCTCAAACACTACTGCAGTACATATGTCTCTACGCTCAAACACTACTGCAGTACATATGGCTCTACGCTCAAACAGTACTGCAGTACATACAGTGGGGCAAAAAAGTATTTAGTCGGCCAACAATTGTGCAAGTTCTCCCGCTTAAAAGATGAGAGGCCTGTAATTTTCATCATAGGTACACTTCAACTATGACAGACAAAACGAGTGAAAAAAAATCCAGAAAATCACATTGTAGGATTTTTAATGAATTTATTTTCAAATTATGGTGGAAAATAAGTATTTGCTCAATAACAAAAGTTTCTCAATACTTTGTTATGTACCCTTTGTTGGCAATGACAGAGGTCAAACATTTTCTGTAAGTCTTCACGAGGTTTTCACACACTGTTGCTGGTATTTTGGCCCATTCCTCCACGCAGATCTCCTCTAGAGCAGTGATGTTTTGGGGCTGTTGCAGGGCCACATGGACTTTCAACTCCCTCCAAAGATTTCCTATGGGGTTGAGATCTGGAGACTGGCTAGGCCACTCCAGGACCTTGAAATGCTTCTTAAGAAGCCACTCGTTGCCCGGGCGGTGTGTTTGGGATCATTGTCATGCTGAGACCCAGCCACGTTTCATCTTCAATGCCCTTGCTGATGGAAGGAGGTTTTCACTCAAAATCTCACGATACATGGCCCCATTCATTCTTTCCAAAGCATGATGTTTCCATCCCCATGCTTCACAGTAGGTATTGTGTTCTTTGGATGCAACTCAGCATTCTTTGTCCTCCAAACACGACGAGTTGAGTTTTTACCAAAAAGTTCTATTTTGGTTTCATCTGACCATATGACATTCTCTCAATCTTCTTCTGGATCATCCAAATGCTCTCTAGCAAACTTCAGACGGGCCTGGACATGTACTGGCTTAAGCAGGGGGACACGTCTGGCACTGCAGGATTTGAGTCCCTGGCGGCGTAGTGTGTTACTGATGGAAGGCTTTGTTACTTTGGTCCCAGCTCTCTGCAGGTCATTCACTAGGTATGGTTCTGGGATTTTTGCTCACCGTTCTTGTGATCATTTTGACCCCACGGGGTGAGATCTTGCGTGGAGCCCCAGATCGAGGGAGATTATCAGTGGTATTGTATGTCTTCCATTTCCTAATAATTGCTCCCACAGTTGATTTCTTCAAACCAAGCTGCTTACCTATTGCAGATTCAGTCTTCCCAGCCTGTTGCAGGTCTACCATTTTGTTTCTGGTGTCCTTTGACAGCTCTTTGGTCTTGGCCATAGTGGAGTTTGGAGTGTGACTGTTTGAGGTTGTGGACAGGTGTCTTTTATACTGATAACAAGTTCCAACAGGTGCCATTAATACAGGTAACGAGTGGAGGACAGAGGAGCCTCTTAAAGAAGAAGTTACAGGTCTGTGAGAGCCAGAAATCTTGCTTGTTTGTTATTGACCAAATACTTATTTTCCACCATAATTTGCAAATAAATTCATTAAAAATCCGACAATGTGATTTCTGCAAAACTCACCAAAGTTCCAAAAGAATAAAGACATTACAACTGTCAAATAAATAAATATAGGTTGTATTTACAATGGTTGTTTTGTTCTTCACTGGTTAACCTCTTCTTGTGGCAACAGGTCACATCTTGCTGCTGTGATGCACACTGTGGTATTTCACCCAGTAGATATGGGAGTTTATCAAACTTGGGTTTGTTTTAAAGTTCTTTGTGGATCTGTGTAATCTGGGGGAAATATGTCTCTCTAATATGGTCATACATTGGGCAGGAGGTTAGGAAGTGCAGCTCAGTTTCCACCTCATTTTGTGGGCAGTGAGCATATAGCCTGTCTTCTCTTGAGAGCCATGTCTGCCTACGGCGGCCTTTCTCAACAGTAAGGCTATGCTCACTGAGTCTGTACATAGTCAAAGCTTTCCTTAAGTTTGGGTGGTCACAGTGGTCAGGTATTCATTCTGCCACTGTGTACTCTCTGTTTAGGGCCAAATAGCATTCTAGTTTGCTCTGTTTTTTGGTAAATTCTTTCCAATGTGTCAAGTAATTATCTTTTTGTTTTCTCATGATTTGTTTGGGTCTAATTGTGTTGCTGTAATTTTGGTAATCTCTCCTTTTCTCTGTCAATGGAACAAACTCTGTACTAGCCAGATTAACAGGCAGTCGGGCCTAGTCAAAAACCTCATACCTAAAGTCGCTGAAATGTGACGCATGAAATGGTATTTTCTTGGATCTGAGTGTTTATGCAAATAAACCAATTTTCATTCCTTTTTATTATTGTCTTATTTCTGGGGTTTTCTTTGAGCCGGATTTCATCTTTCATTCTGAGTCAGTGAGTCTGTTACGAATGTGATCTTCAGATGGATGTCTAGAGAGGTCTGAAAGTAATCAGACAGCTGACTGACTACACCATATAGTTAATCAGCCCTCTGTGTGACGGCTTGTTGTCTCTGATGGTACAAGCCAGACTTTTTTATACCTTCTCTCTCTCTCTCTCTGTCTCTCTCTCTGTCTCTCTCTCTGTCTCTCTCTCTGTCTCTCTCTGTCTCTCTCTCTGTCTCTGTCTCTCTCTCTGTCTCTCTCTCTGTCTCTCTCTCTGTCTCTCTCTCTGTCTCTCTCTCTGTCTCTCTCTCTGTCTCTCTCTCTCTCTCTCTCTCTGTCTCTCTGTCTCTCTGTCTCTCTGTCTCTCTCTCTGTCTCTCTCTGTCTCTCTCTCTGTCTCTCTCTCTGTCCCCTCCATGATCCACTGTGAAATGGAATTGGCTGCTCATTGGCTGCTCAGCATTCTTCCTACATCTGTCTCTCAGGCCTTTGTTTCTCTCTCCTCTCACATCCTCAGCTGAAGCAACGTGTCTCTTTGTGTTAAAGCGTGTTATGGCACAGAAGACAGTTAGGCCATGGGCTTGGGTTACCATGGGAGCACGGTTCATTTGGGTACAGAGCTGGGTTTGAGCTGCCAAAGTCTCTGCCCACGGGTTTCCTGTGTGTGGTGTGTTTCTAAGGACCTGAGGGGTAGAGAGCGAGAGACATATTGGCAGTTTTAACTCTGGGCCTTTTATGGAGCTGGGAGCTCTTTCTCTCTCCCTCATCCCCCTGTCTCTCTCCCTCATCCCCCTGTCTCTCTCCCTCATCCCCCTGTCTCTCTCCCTCCATGTCTCTCTCCCTCCATGTCTCTTTCTTTCTCCCTCATGGCATGTTTTGATTTGTGCTTGAAAAGTGTCCATTCCTAGATGTCAGATGTTTTCACATCCCTTCATGGGAGCTTCTTTTCATTCTCTCACATCGGGGAAAGGAAAACATTATATTCATAAAGGCCAATGACTTTCCCTGAACCCCCCCCCCCCCTGTCATCCATCCCTTCATCACTCTATCATCCATCCATCCCTTCATCACCCAATCATCCATCCCTTCATCACCCTGTCATCCATCCATCCCTTCATCACCCTATCATCCATCCATCCCTTCATCACCCAATCATCCATCCCTTCATCACCCTATCATCCATCCATCCCTTCATCACTCTATCATCCATCCATCCCTTCATCACTCTATCATCCATCCATCCCTTCATCACCCAATCATCCATCCCTTCATCCCCCTATCATCCATCCATCCCTTCATCACCCTGTCATCCATCCATCCCTTCATCACCCTGTCATCCATCCATCCCTTCATCACCCTGTCATCCATCCATCCCTTCATCACCCTGTCATCCATCCATCCCTTCATCACCCTATCATCCATCCATCTTCTTCATCACCCTGTCATCCATCCATCCCTTCATCACCCTGTCATCCATCCATCCCTTCATCACCCAATCATCCATCCCTTCATCATCCCTATCATCCATCCATCTCTTCATCACCCTGTCATCCATCCATCCCTTCATCACTCTATCATCCATCCATCCCTTCATCACCCAATCATCCATCCCTTCATCACCCTGTCATCCATCCATCCCTTCATCACCCTGTCATCCATCCATCCCTTCATCACCCTATCATCCATCCATCCCTTCATCACACCTGTCATCCATCCATCCCTTCCATCATCACCCTGTCATCCATCCATCCCTTCATCATGTCATCCATCCATCCCTTCATCACCCTATCATCCATCCATCCCTTCATCACCCTGTCATCCATCCATCCCTTCATCACCCTCATCCATCCATCCCTTCATCACCCTGTCATCCATCCATCCCTTCATCACCCTGTCATCCATCCATCCCTTCATCACCCTGTCATCCATCCATCCCTTCATCACCCTGTCATCCATCCATCCCTTCATCACCCTGTCATCCATCCATCCCTTCATCACCCTGTCATCCATCCATCCCTTCATCACCCTGTCATCCATCCATCCCTTCATCACCCTGTCATCCATCCATCCCTTCATCACCCTGTCATCCATCCATCCCTTCATCACCCTGTCATCCATCCATCCCTTCATCACCCTGTCATCCATCCATCCCTTCATCACCCTGTCATCCATCCATCCCTTCATCACCCTGTCATCCATCCATCCCTTCATCACCCTATCATCCATCCCTTCATCACCCTGTCATCCATCCATCCCTTCATCACCCTGTCATCCATCCATCCCTTCATCACCCTATCATCCATCCATCCCTTCATCACCCTGTCATCCATCCATCCCTTCATCACCCTGTCATCCATCCATCCCTTCATCACCCTGTCATCCATCCATCCCTTCATCACCCTGTCATCCATCCATCCCTTCATCACCCTGTCATCCATCCATCCCTTCATCACCCTGTCATCCATCCATCCCTTCATCACCCTATCCAGCTCTGCTGGCTGTCTGGCTGTACAAACCACAGCTGATAAGACCTGTTTTGTTTTTCATCATTTGCTGGGCTTCTGCATTGTCAGGACTTTTTAATGGATTTCTCTCTGTACAAATATTGTAGGAGAACATGCACACCAACTCGTGTCCCACCTGGCCTTGTCCTGAAGCGTATTTTGTGTGTGTGTAATCACTTTCAAGTTCAACCCACCTGTGACAACACACTCGTCCCCTAGAGAGGGTGGATAGAATCCTAAATGATCCTGAACCTCCGACTGAGCTCGTCTCCGGACCGGTCCACTGGTTCCACCCATAGGATGGAGCTCCAGAGGCCCCTGCTCGGCATAGGAAGCCCATCAGCTGACTCCGGCAGTTGGACCGGAAGCTAGGGGGGACAGGGGTTCAACTAGGGCCTCCAGGCTCTGTTTGTTTAAAGACAACATGTATTTTCTGTGACAGTTGTGACTGAGTTACATGCCAGCTCTACAGACCGGTTCGCTGTGGACTGGTGAACATAGTGTGTGTGTGTGTGTGTGTGTGTGTGACTGGTCCGATGGGGGTTGGTGAACATAGTGAGTGTGTGTGTGACTGGTGAACATAGTGAGTGTGTGTGTGACTGGTCTGCTGGGGGCTGGTGAACATAGTGAGTGTGTGTGTGACTGGTGAACATAGTGAGTGTGTGTGTGACTGGTGAACATAGTGAGTGTGTGTGTGTGACTGGTGAACATAGTGAGTGTGTGTGTGTGTGACTGGTGAACATAGTGAGTGTGTGTGTGTGACTGGTGAACATAGTGAGTGTGTGTGTGTGACTGGTGAACATAGTGAGTGTGTGTGTGTGACTGGTGAACATAGTGAGTGTGTGTGTGTGACTGGTGAACATAGTGAGTGTGTGTGTGTGACTGGTGAACATAGTGAGTGTGTGTGTGGTGAACATAGTGTGTGTGTGTGACTGGTGAACATAGTGAGTGTGTGTGTGTGACTGGTGAACATAGTGAGTGTGTGTGACTGGTGAACATAGTGAGTGTGTGTGACTGGTGAACATAGTGAGTGTGTGTGACTGGTGAACATAGTGTGTGTGTGTGTGTGACTGGTGAACACAGTGAGTGTGTGAGTGTGTGTGTGTGACTGGTGAACATAGTGAGTGTGTGTGTGTGTGACTGGTGAACATAGTGAGTGTGTGTGACTGGTGAACATAGTGAGTGTGTGTGTGTGTGTGTGTGTGTGTGTGTGTGTGTGTGTGACTGGTGAACATGGTGTGTGTGTGTGTGTGTGTGTGTGTGTGTGACTGGTGAACATATTGAGTGTGTGTGTGTGTGACTGGTGAACATATTGAGTGTGTGTGTGTGACTGGTGAACATATTGAGTGTGTGTGTGTGACTGGTGAACATATTGAGTGTGTGTGTGTGACTGGTGAACATATTGAGTGTGTGTGTGTGACTGGTGAACATATTGAGTGTGTGTGTGTGTGACTGGTGAACATATTGAGTGTGTGTGTGTGACTGGTGAACATATTGAGTGTGTGTGTGTGACTGGTGAACATATTGAGTGTGTGTGTGTGACTGGTGAACATATTGAGTGTGTGTGTGTGACTGGTGAACATATTGAGTGTGTGTGTGTGTGTGTGTGTGTGTGTGTGTGTGTGTGTGTGTGTGTGTGTGTGTGTGTGTGTGTGTGTGTGTGTGACTGGTGAACATGGTGAGTGTGTGTGTGACTGGGCTGATGTGGGCCTGTGAACACGGTAGGCTTTATGACCCTGGTTACTAGAGGTCAGCTGGGAGGGTGTGGTTGGCTCTCTCCATAGTGGAATGTGGAAAATCCCCTGTCTGTTTTCACTGTGTGGCATGTGTCTCTCTCTCTCGTTACCTCACCTCTCTGCTCCTCTCTCTCTCTCGTTACCTCACCACTCTGCTCGTCTCTCTCTCTCTCTCTCTCTCTCGTTACCTCACTGCTCATCTCTCTCTCTCTCTCTCTCTCGTTACCTCACTGCTCATCTCTCTCTCTCTCTCTCTCTCGTTACCTCACTGCTCATCTCTCTCTCTCTCTCTCTCTTACCTCACCTCTCTGCTCATCTCTCTCTCTCTCTCTCTCTCGTTACCTCACCACTCTGCTCATCTCTCTCTCTCTCTCTCTCTCTCTCTCTCTCTCCTTACCTCACCACTCTGCTCCTCTCTCTCTCTCTCTCTCTCTCTCTCTCTCGTTACCTCACCACTCTGCTCCTCTCTCTCTCTCTCTCTCTCGTTACCTCACCACTCTGCTCGTCTCTCTCTCTCTCGTTACCTCACCACTCTGCTCGTCTCTCTCTCTCTCTCGTTACCTCACCACTCTGCTCCTCTCTCTCTCTCGTTACCTCACCACTCTGCTCCTCTCTCTCTCTCGTTACCTCACCACTCTGCTCCTCTCTCTCTCTCTCTCTCTCTCTCTCTCTCTCTCTTCATCTGGACTGTTGCTAGATGTTCGCATGGTAATGATGTCACTTGGCTGCGTGTGTAGGGTCTTCTCCTCAGCCAGCTCCACAGGAGAGAGGCTGAGCTCTCTGGGTTGTGTCCCGGGGATGTGTCACCCTCTGAGGCATAGCCTCTAACTGCTTCAATTCTGCTCCCCCAAACTTCAACACCAGCCAAGACTCTGTGTGAATCCACAATCCATCCATATGTGATGTGTCCACGAGTTGTGATGTTGATGGTTAATGTGAGGGAGGCTGGAGTTGTGATGTTGATGTGAGGGAGGCTGTAGTGGATGTTGATGTGAGGGAGGCTGTAGTTGTGATGTTGATGGTTAATGTGAGGGAGGCTGGAGTTGTGATGTTGATGGTTAATGTGAGGGAGGCTGTAGTTGTGATGTTGATGGTTAATGTGAGGGAGGCTGTAGTTGTGATGTGATGGTTAATGTGAGGAGGCTGGAGTTGTGATGTTGATGGTTAATGTGATGAGGGGTGATGTTGATGGTTAATGTGAGGGAGGCTGTAGTGGATGTGAGGGAGGCTGGAGTTGTGATGTTGATGGTTAATGAGGAGGGGCTGATGTGATGTTGGTTTAATGTGAGGGAGGCTGTAGTTGTGATGTTGATGGTTAATGTGAGGGAGGCTGTAGTGGATGTTGAGGAGAGGCTGGAGTTGTGATGTTGATGGTTAATGAGAGGCTGGAGTTGTGATGTGATGGTTATTGTGATGTTGATGGTTAATGTGAGGGAGGCTGTGTAGTTGTGATGTTGATGGTTAATGTGAGGGAGGCTGTAGTGATGTGAGGGAGGCTGGTGGAGTTGTGATGTTGATGGTTAATATGAGGAGTGATGTTGATGGTTAATGTGAGGGAGGCTGTAGTTGTGATGTTGATGGTTAATGTGAGGGAGGCTGTAGTTGTGATGTTGATGGTTAATGACAAGGCTGTAGTTGTGATGTTGATGGTTAATAATGTGAAACAGGAGGGCTGTAGTTGTGATGTTGATGGTTAATTGAGGGAGGCTGAGTTGTGATGTTGATGGTTAATGAGAGGAGGCTTGTTGTGATGTTGATGGTTATTGTGACCCTGAGGAGGCTGTAGTTGTGATGTTGATGGTTAATGAAGGAGGGAGGCTGGAGTTGTGATGTTGATGGTTAATGTGAGGGAGGCTGGTAGTTGTGATGTTGATGGTTAATGTGAGGGAGGCTGGAGTTGTGATGTTGATGGTTAATATGAGGGAGGCTGAGTTGTGGATGTGAGGGAGGCTGTATGGTTGGTTAATGAGGGAGGCTGTAGTTGATGGTCTGAGATGTTGATGGTTAATGTGAGGAGGGAGGCTGGAGTTGTGATGTTGATGGTTAATTGAGGGAGGCTGTAGTTGTGATGTTGATGGTTAATGTGAGGGAGGCTGTAGTTGTGATGTTGATGGTTAATGTGAGGAGGCTGTAGTTGTGATGTTGATGGTTAATGTGAGGGAGGCTGTAGTTGTGATGTTGATGGTTAATGTGAGGGAGGCTGGAGTTGTGATGTTGATGGTTAATGTGAGGGAGGCTGGAGTTGTGATGTTGATGGTTAATGTGAGGGAGGCTGTTCAGTTGTGATGTTGATGGTTAATGTGAGGGAGGCTGTAGTTGTGATGTTGATGGTTAATGTGAGGGAGGCTGTATGTTGATGGTTAATGTGAGGGAGGCTGTAGTTGTGATGTTGATGGTTAATGTGAGGGAGGCTGTAGTGTGATGTTGAATGGTTAATGAGGCTGGAGTTGTGATGTTGATGGTTAATGTGAGGGAGGCTGTAGTTGTGATGTTGATGGTTAATGTGAGGGAGGCTGTAGTTGTGATGTTGATGGTTAATGTGAGGAGGCTGTAGTTGTGATGTTGATGGATGTGAGAGGCTGGAGTTGTGATGTTGATGGTTAATGAGGGAGGCTGGAGTTGTGATGTTGATGGTTAATGTGAGGGAGGGGGGAGGCTGGATGTTGTGATGTTGATGGTTAATGTGAGGGAGGCTGTAGTTGTGATGTTGAAAGTGAGGGAGGCTGTAGTTGTGATGTTGATGGTGTGAGGGAGGCTGTAGTTGTGATGTTGATGGGAGGGCTGTAGTTGTGATGTTGATGGTTAATGAGGGAGGCTGTAGTTGTGATGTTGATGGTTAATGTGAGGGAGGCTGTAGTTGTGATGTTGATGGTTAATGTGAGGGAGGCTGTAGTTGTGATGTTGATGGTTAATGTGAGGGAGGCTGTGTTGATGTGAGGGAGGCTGTAGTTGTGATGTTGATGTTGTAGTTGTGATGTTGATGTTATTATGAGGAGGCTGTAGTTGTGGCTGTTGATGGTTAATGTGAGGGAGGCTGTAGTTGTGATGTTGATGGTTGTAGTTGTGATGTTGAGGGAGGCTGTAGTTGTGATGTTGATGGTTAATGTTAATGGGAGGCTGTAGTTGTGATGTTGATGGTTAATGTGAGGGAGGCTGTAGTTGTGTTGATGGTTAATGTGATGGGAGGCTGTAATTGTGATGTTGATGGTTGTGATGTTGATGGTTAATGTGAGGGAGGCTGTAGTTGTGATGTTGATGGTTAATGTGAGGGAGGCTGTAGTTGTGATGTTGATGGTTAATGTGAGGGAGGCTGGAGTTGTGATGTTGATGGTTAATGTGAGGGAGGCTGTAGTTGTGATGTTGATGGTTAATGTGAGGGAGGCTGTAGTTGTGATGTTGATGGTTAATATGAGGGAGGCTGTAGTTGTGATGTTGATGGTTAATGTGAGGGAGGCTGTAGTTGTGATGTTGATGGTTAATGTGAGGGAGGCTGTAGTTGTGATGTTGATGGTTAATGTGAGGGAGGCTGTAGTTGTGATGTTGATGGTTAATGTGAGGGAGGCTGTAGTTGTGATGTTGATGGTTAATGTGAGGGAGGCTGTAGTTGTGATGTTGATGGTTAATGTGAGGGAGGCTGTAGTTGTGATGTTGATGGTTAATGTGAGGGAGGCTGTAGTTGTGATGTTGATGGTTAATGTGAGGGAGGCTGAGGGATGTTGATGGTTAATGTGAGGGAGGCTGTAGTTGTGATGTTGATGGTTAATGTGAGGGAGGCTGTAGTTGTGATGTTGATGGTTAATGTGAGGGAGGCTGTAGTTGTGATGTGATGTTGATGGTTAATGTAGGTGATGTTGATGTTAGTTGAGGAGGCTGATGTTGATGGTTAATGTGAGGAGGCTGGAGTTGTGATGTTGATGGTTAATGTGAGGGAGGCTGTAGTTGATGATGTTGATGGTTACAAATGGGAGGCTGTAGTTGTGATGTTGATGGTTAATGTGAGGGAGGCTGTAGTTGTGATGTTGATGGTTAATGTGAGGGAGGCTGTAGTTGTGATGTTGATGGTTAATGTGAGGGAGGCTGGAGTTGTGATGTTGATGGTTAATGTGAGGGAGGCTGGAGTTGTGATGTTGATGGTTAATGTGAGGGAGGCTGTAGTGGATGTGAGGGAGGCTGTAGTTGTGATGTTGATGGTTAATATGAGGGGTGATGTTAATGTGAGGGAGGCTGTAGTTGTGATGTTGATGGTTAATGTGAGGGAGGCTGTAGTGGATGTGAGGGAGGCTGTAGTTGTGATGTTGATGTTAATGTGAGGGAGGCTGTAGTTGTGATGTTGATGGTTAATGTGAGGGAGGCTGTAGTTGGATGTGAGGGAGGCTGTAGTTGTGATGTTGGTTATGTGAGGGAGGCTGTAGTTGTGATGTTGATGGTTAATGTGAGGGAGGCTGTAGTTGTGATGTTGATGGTTAATGTGAGGGAGGCTGTAGTTGTGATGTTGATGGTTAATGAGGGAGGCTGTAGTTGTGATGTTAATGTTAGGGAGGCTGTAGTTGTGATGTTGATGTGAGGGAGGCTGTAGTTGTGATGTTGATGTGAGGGAGGCTGTAGTTGTGATGTTGATGGGTAATGTGATGTAGTGATGTTGATGGCTGTATTGTGATGTTGATGGTTAATGTGAGGGAGGCTGTAGTTGTGATGTTGATGGTTAATATGAGGGAGGCTGTAGTTGTTAATGTGAGGGAGGCTGTAGTTGTGATGTTGATGTTAATGAGGGAGGCTGTAGTTGTGATGTTGATGTGAGGGAGGCTGTAGTTGTGATGTTGATGGTTAATGTGAGGGAGGCTGTAGTTGTGATGTTGATGTGAGGGAGGCTGTAGTTGTGATGTTGATGGTTAATATGAGGGAGGCTGTAGTTGTGATGTTGATGGTTAATGTGAGGGAGGCTGTAGTTGTGATGTTGATGGTTAATGTGAGGGAGGCTGTAGTTGTGATGTTGATGGTTAATGTGAGGGAGGCTGGAGTTGTGATGTTGATGGTTAATGTGAGGGAGGCTGTAGTTGATGTGAGGGAGGCTGGAGTTGTGATGTTGATGGGTAATATGAGGGAGGCTGTAGTTGTGATGTTGATGGTTAATATGAGGGAGGCTGTAGTTGTGATGTTGATGGTTAATGAGGGAGGCTGTAGTTGTGATGTTGATGGTTAATGTGAGGGAGGCTGGAGTTGTGATGTTGATGGTTAATGAGGGAGGCTGTAGTTGTGATGTTGATGGTTAATGTGAGGGAGGCTGGAGTTGTGATGTTGATGGTTAATGTGAGGGAGGCTGTAGTTGTGATGTTGATGGTTAATGTGAGGGAGGCTGTAGTTGTGATGTTGATGGTTAATGTGAGGAGGCTGGAGTTGTGATGTTGATGGTTAATGTGAGGGAGGCTGTAGTTGTGATGTTGATGGTGTAATGTGAGGGAGGCTGTAGTTGTGATGTTGATGGTTAATGTGAGGGAGGCTGGAGTTGTGATGTTGATGGTTAATGTGAGGGAGGCTGTAGTTGTGATGTTGATGGTTAATGTGAGGGAGGCTGTAGTTGTGATGTTGATGGTTAATGTGAGGGAGGCTGTAGTTGTGATGTTGATGGTTAATGTGAGGGAGGCTGGAGTTGTGATGTTGATGGTTAATGTGAGGGAGGCTGTAGTTGTGATGTTGATGGTTAATGTGAGGGAGGCTGGAGTTGTGATGTTGATGGTTAATGTGAGGGAGGCTGTAGTGGATGTGAGGGAGGCTGTAGTTGTGATGTTGATGGGTAATATGAGGGGATGTTGATGTTAATGTGAGGGAGGCTGTAGTTGTGATGTTGATGGTTAATGTGAGGGAGGCTGTAGTGGATGTGAGGGAGGCTGTAGTTGTGATGTTGATGGAGGAGGCTGTAGTTGTGATGTTGATGGTTAATGTGAGGGAGGCTGTGAGTTGTGAGGGAGGCTGTTGTGATGTTGATGTGAGGGAGGCTGTAGTTGTGATGTTGATGGTTAATGTGAGGGAGGCTGTAGTTGTGATGTTGATGGTTAATATGAGGGAGGCTGTAGTTGTGATGTTGATGGTTAATGTGAGGGAGGCTGTAGTTGTGATGTTGATGGTTGTGATGTTGATGTGAGGGAGGCTGTAGTTGTGATGTTGATGGTGAGGCTGTAGTTGTGATGTTGATGGTTAATGTGAGGGAGGCTGTAGTTGTGATGTTGATGGTTAATGTGAGGGAGGCTGTAGTTGTGATGTTGATGGTTAATGTGAGGGAGGCTGTAGTTGTGATGTTAATGGAGGGAGGCTGTAGTTGTGATGTTGATGTGAGGGAGGCTGTAGTTGTGATGTTGATGTGAGGGAGGCTGTAGTTGTGATGTTGATGGTTAATGTGAGGGAGGCTGTAGTTGTGATGTTGATGTGAGGAGGCTGTAGTTGTGATGTTGATGTGAGGGAGGCTGTAGTTGTGATGTTGATGGTTAATGTGAGGGAGGCTGTAGTTGTGATGTTGATGGTTAATGTGAGGGAGGCTGTAGTTGTGATGTTGATGGTTAATGGGGAGGCTGTAGTTGTGATGTTGATGGTTAATGTGAGGGAGGCTGTAGTTGTGATGTTGATGGTTAATGTTGAGGGAGGCTGTAGTTGTGATGTTGATGGTTAATGTGAGGGAGGCTGTAGTTGTGATGTTGATGGTTAATGAGAGGGAGGCTGTAGTTGTGATGTTGATGGTTAATGTGAGGAGGCTGTAGTTGTGATGTTGATGGTTAATGTGAGGGAGGCTGGAGTTGTGATGTTGATGGTTAATGTGAGGGAGGCTGTAGTGGTTGTGAGGGAGGCTGTAGTTGTGATGTTGATGGTTAATATGAGGGGTGGTTAATGTGAGGGAGGCTGTAGTTGTGATGTTGATGGTTAATGTGAGGGAGGCTGTAGTGGATGTGATGTTGATGTTGATGAGGGAGGCTGTAGTTGTGATGTTGATGGTTAATGTGAGGGAGGCTGTAGTTGTGATGTTGAGGGAGGCTGTAGTTGTGATGTTGATGTGAGGGAGGCTGTAGTTGTGATGTTGATGGTTAATGAGGGAGGCTGTAGTTGTGATGTTGATGGTTAATGTGAGGGAGGCTGTAGTTGTGATGTTGATGGTTAATATGAGGGAGGCTGTAGTTGTGATGTTGATGGTGTAATGAGGGAGGCTGTAGTTGTGATGTTGATGGTTAATGGGAGGCTGTAGTTGTGATGTTGATGTGAGGGAGGCTGTAGTTGTGATGTTGATGGTTAATATGAGGGAGGCTGTAGTTGTGATGTTGATGGTTAATGTGAGGGAGGCTGTAGTTGTGATGTTGATGGTTAATATGAGGGAGGCTGTAGTTGTGATGTTGATGTGAGGGAGGCTGTAGTTGTGATGTTGATGTGAGGGAGGCTGTAGTTGTGATGTTGATGTGAGGGAGGCTGTAGTTGTGATGTTGATGGTTAATGTGAGGGAGGCTGTAGTTGTGATGTTGATGTGAGGGAGGCTGTAGTTGTGATGTTGATGGTTAATATGAGGGAGGCTGTAGTTGTGATGTTGATGGTTAATGTGAGGGAGGCTGTAGTTGTGATGTTGTGAGGGAGGCTGTAGTTGTGATGTTGATGGTTAATATGAGGGAGGCTGTAGTTGTGATGTTGATGGTTAATGTGAGGGAGGCTGTAGTTGTGATGTTGATGGTTAATGTGAGGGAGGCTGTAGTGATGGGAGGCTGTAGTTGTGATGTTGATGGTTAATGTGAGGGAGGCTGTAGTTGTGATGTTGATGGTTAATGTGAGGGAGGCTGTAGTGGATGTGATGTAGTTTTTAATGGTGAAGTTGGTATTTGAGATGGGGGAGGCTGTAGTTGTGATGTTGATGGGTAATATGAGGGAGGCTGTAGTTGTGATGTTGATGGTTAATATGAGGGAGGCTGTAGTTGTGATGTTGATGGTTAATGTGAGGGAGGCTGTAGTTGTGATGTTGATGTGAGGGAGGCTGTAGTTGTGATGTTGATGGAGGGAGGCTGTAGTTGTGATGTTGATGTGAGGGAGGCTGTAGTTGTGATGTTGATGGTTAATGTGAGGGAGGCTGTAGTTGTGATGTTGATGTGAGGGAGGCTGTAGTTGTGATGTTGATGGTTAATATGAGGGAGGCTGTAGTTGTGATGTTGATGGTTAATGGAGGAGGCTGTAGTTGTGATGTTGATGTGAGGGAGGCTGTAGTTGTGATGTTGATGAGAGGAGGCTGTAGTTGTGATGTTGATGGTTAATGAGGGAGGCTGTAGTTGTGATGTTGTGAGGGAGGCTGTAGTTGTGATGTTGATGTGAGGGAGGCTGTAGTTGTGATGTTGATGTGAGGGAGGCTGTAGTTGTGATGTTGATGTGAGGGAGGCTGTAGTTGTGATGTTGATGTGAGGGAGGCTGTAGTTGTGATGTTGATGGTTAATATGAGGGAGGCTGTAGTTGTGATGTTGATGGTTAATATGAGGGAGGCTGTAGTTGTGATGTTGATGGTTAATATGAGGGAGGCTGTAGTTGTGATGTTGATGTGAGGGAGGCTGTAGTTGTGATGTTGATGTGAGGGAGGCTGTAGTTGTGATGTTGATGGTTAATGAGGGAGGCTGTAGTTGTGATGTTGATGGTTAATGAGGGAGGCTGTAGTTGTGATGTTGATGGTTAATATGAGGGAGGCTGTAGTTGTGATGTTGATGGTTAATGTGAGGGAGGCTGTAGTTGTGATGTTGATGGTTAATGTGAGGGAGGCTGTAGTTGTGATGTTGATGGTTAATATGAGGGAGGCTCTGCCAGTTCCCTGTGGGTTCTTCCTCTGGAATGTTGTGATTCTTTATTTAGGAGCTGCAAGTCATTGCTGCCTCCGACTAGAAGGAGAGGGGGAGAAGGCCTCCGACTAGAAGGAGAGGGGGAGAAGGCCTCCGACTAGAAGGAGAGGGGGAGAAGGCCTCCGACTAGAAGGAGAGGGGGAGAAGGCCTCCGACTAGAAGGAGAGGGGGAGAAGGCCTCCGACTAGAAGGAGAGGGGGAGAAGGCCTCCGACTAGAAGGAGAGGGGGAGAAGGCCTCCGACTAGAAGGAGAGGGGGAGAAGGCCTCCGACTAGAAGGAGAGGGGGAGAAGGCCTCCGACTAGAAGGAGAGGGGGAGAAGGCCTCCGACTAGAAGGAGAGGGGGAGAAGGCCTCCGACTAGAAGGAGAGGGGGAGAAGGCCTCCGACTAGAAGGAGAGGGGGAGAAGGCCTCCGACTAGAAGGAGAGGGGGAGAAGGCCTCCGACTAGAAGGAGAGGGGGAGAAGGCCTCCGACTAGAAGGAGAGGGGAGAAGGCCTCCGACTAGAAGGAGAGGGGAGAAGGCCTCCGACTAGAAGGAGAGGGGGAGAAGGCCTCCGACTAGAAGGAGAGGGGGAGAAGGCCTCCGACTAGAAGGAGGGGGGGAGAAGGCCTCCGACTAGAAGGAGAGGGGGAGAAGGCCTCCGACTAGAAGGAGAGGGGGAGAAGGCCTCCGACTAGAAGGAGAGGGGGAGAAGGCCTCCGACTAGAAGGAGAGGGGGAGAAGGCCTCCGACTAGAAGGAGAGGGGGAGAAGGCCTCCGACTAGAAGGAGAGGGGGAGAAGGCCTCCGACTAGAAGGAGAGGGGGAGAAGGCCTCCGACTAGAAGGAGAGGGGAGAAGGCCTCCGACTAGAAGGAGAGGGGGAGAAGGCCTCCGACTAGAAGGAGAGAAGGCCTCCGACTAGAAGGGGAGAAGGCCTCCGACTAGAAGGAGAGGGGAGAAGGCCTCCGACTAGAAGGAGAGGGGGAGAAGGCCTCCGACTAGAAGGAGAGGGGAGAAGGCCTCCGACTAGAAGGAGAGGGGAGAAGGCCTCCGACTAGAAGGAGAGGGGGAGAAGGCCTCCGACTAGAAGGAGGGGGAGAAGGCCTCCGACTAGAAGGCCTCCGACCAGAAGGAGAGGGGGAGAAGGCCTCCGACCAGAAGGAGTGGGGGAGAAGGCCTCCGACCAGAAGGAGAGGGGGAGAAGGCCTCCGACCAGAAGGGGAGGGGGAGAAGGCCTCCGACCAGAAGGGGAGGGGGAGAAGGCCTCCGACCAGAAGGGGAGGGGGAGAAGGCCTCCGACCAGAAGGGGAGGGGGAGAAGGCCTCCGACCAGAAGGGGAGGGGGAGAAGGCCTCCGACCAGAAGGGGAGGGGGAGACGGCCTCCGACCAGAAGGGGAGGGGGAGAAGGCCTCCGACCAGAAGGGGAGGGGGAGACGGCCTCCGACTAGAAGGGGAGGGGGAGACGGCCTCCGACTAGAAGGGGAGGGGGAGACGGCCTCCGACTAGAAGGAGAGGGGGAGAAGGCCTCCGACTAGAAGGAGAGGGGGAGAAGGCCTCCGACTAGAAGGGGAGGGGGAGAAGGCCTCCGACTAGAAGGAGAGGGGGAGAAGGCCTCCGACTAGAAGGAGGGGGGAGGCCTCCGACCAGAAGGGGGGGGAGACGGCCTCCGACTAGAAAGGGAGGGGAGAAGGCCTCCGACCAGAAGGGGAGGGGGAGA
The DNA here is from genome assembly GCF_023373465.1 of Oncorhynchus keta. NCBI lineage: Eukaryota > Metazoa > Chordata > Actinopteri > Salmoniformes > Salmonidae > Oncorhynchus > Oncorhynchus keta. Next base: position 102,982 of record NW_026286065.1, on the reverse strand, counting down.
AGGCCTCCGACCAGAAGGGGAGGGGGAGAAGGCCTCCGACCAGAAGGGGAGGGGGAGAAGGCCCCCGACCAGAAGGGGAGGGGGAGAAGGCCCCCGACCAGAAGGGGAGGGGGAGAAGGCCCCGACCAGAAGGGGGGGGAGAAGGCCCCCGACCAGAAGGGGAGGGGGAGAAGGCCCCCGACCAGAAGGGGAGGGGGAGAAGGCCCCCGACCAGAAGGGGAGGGGGAGAAGGCCCCGGCCAGAAGGGGAGGGGGAGAAGGCCCCCGACCAGAAGGGGAGGGGGAGAAGGCCCCCGACCAGAAGGGGAGGGGGAGAAGGCCCCCGACCAGAAGGGGAGGGGGAGAAGGCCAGAAGGGGAGGGGGAGAAGGCCCCGGCCAGAAGGGGAGGGGGAGACGGCCTCCGACCAGAAGGGGAGGGGGAGAAGGCCCCCGACCAGAAGGGGAGGGGGAGAAGGCCCCCGACCAGAAGGTGAGGGGGAGAAGGCCCCCGACCAGAAGGGGAGGGGGAGAAGGCCTCCGACCAGAAGGGGAGGGGGAGAAGGCCCCCGACCAGAAGGGGAGGAGAGGAAACTAATAAAACAGTCCATATTTTTCTGCTATACATAATTTATATGAACAGTTTGAATCCCTCCCTGCTTCATGATGTTTCTAACAGAAACTCTACTTTTTGAAAGAGGGAGAAAATTTCCTTTCTGTCGAGGTTCAGCCTCTCTCTGGTGGGTTGTTTTCACTCCACACATGTCCAATAGTTAGCTGTCTCTCTCTCTCTCTCTCTCTCTCTCTCTCTCTCTCTCTCTCTCTCTCTCTCTCTGTCTCTCTCTGTGAATGTGGAAACATTGGTATATTGTCCTACTACTAATGTTGTTTGTGTTAAAGTGTGTGTATTGGCAGTTTGATGCGGGACCTCAACATCTGGTTGTCATCGCTGGGAGAATAGGTGCTGGGGCCTCGTTCTGGGAGCTGGCTACACTGTGTTAGTCTGGGAGCTGGCTACACTGTGTTAGTCTGGGAGCTGGCTACACTGTGTTAGTCTGGGAGCTGGCTACACTGTGTTAGTCTGGGAGCTGGCTACACTGTGTTAGTCTGGGAGCTGGCTACACTGTGTTAGTCTGGGAGCTGGCTACACTGTGTTAGTCTGGGAGCTGGCTACACTGTGTTAGTCTGGGAGCTGGCTACACTGTGTTAGTCTGGGAGCTGGCTACACAGACACAGAGACACGCCTACACAGACACAGAGACACGCCTACACAGACACAGAGACACGCCTACACAGACACACGCCTACACAGACACAGAGACACGCCTACACAGACACAGAGACACGCCTACACAGACACAGAGACACGCCTACACAGACACAGAGACACGCCTACACAGACACAGAGACACGCCTACACAGACACAGAGACACGCCTACACAGACACAGAGACACGCCTACACAGACACAGAGACACGCCTACACAGACACAGAGACACGCCGACACAGACAGAGACACGCCGACACAGACACAGAGACACGCCGACACAGACACACGCCGACACAGACAGACACGCACAGACACAGAGACACGCCGACACAGACACAGAGACACGCCTACACAGACACAGAGACACGCCTACACAGACACAGAGACACGCCGACACAGACACAGAGACACGCCGACACAGACACAGAGACACGCCGACACAGAGACACGCCGACACAGACAGAGACACGCCGACACAGACAGAGACACGACCGACACAGACAGAGACACGCCGACACAGACACAGAGACACGCCGACACAGACAGAGACACGCCGACACAGACAGAGACACGCCGACACAGACAGAGACACGCCGACACAGACAGAGACACAGACAGAGACACGCCAGACACACAGACAGAGACACGCCGACACAGACAGAGACACGCCGACACAGACAGAGACACGCCGACAGAGACAGAGACACGCCGACACAGACAGAGACACGCCGACACAGACAGAGACACGCCGACACAGACAGAGACACGCCGACACAGACAGAGACACGCCGACACAGACAGAGACACGCCGACACAGACAGAGACACGCCGACACAGACAGAGACACGCCGACACAGACACAGAGACACGCCGACACAGACAGAGACACGCCGACAGAGACAGAGACACGCCGACACAGACAGAGACACGCCGACACAGACAGAGACACGCCGACACAGACAGAGACACGCCGACACAGACAGAGACACGCCGACACAGACAGAGACACGCCGACACAGACAGAGACACGCCGACACAGACAGAGACACGCCGACACAGACACAGAGACACGCCGACACAGACACAGACACGCCGACACAGACAGACACGCCGACACAGACAGAGACACGCCGACACAGAGAGACACGCCGACACAGACACAGAGACACGCCGACAGACACAGAGACACGCCACAGACACAGAGACACGCCGACACAGACAGAGACACGCCGACACAGACAGAGACACGCCGACACAGACAGAGACACGCCGACACAGACAGAGACACGCCGACACAGACAGAGACACGCCGACAGACACAGAGACACGCCGACACAGACAGAGACACGCCGACACAGACAGAGACACGCCGACACAGACAGAGACACGCCGACACAGACAGAGACACGCCGACACAGACAGAGACACGCCGACACAGACAGAGACACGGCCGACACAGACAGAGACACGCCGACACAGACAGAGACACGCCGACAGACACAGAGACACGCCCGACACAGACAGAGACACGCCGACAGACAGAGACACGCCGACAGACAGAGACACGCCGACAGACAGAGACACGCCGACAGACAGAGACACGCCGACAGACAGAGACACGCCGACAGACAGAGACACGCCGACAGACACATGTACCCAAAAGGATTAGGATGAGTGGTATTGAATAACAACCTGAAGACATGACTGACTCAGACAGAGGATGAGTACTGGAATACCACACACATAATATTCCTCAGGTACCAGAGAGGCTTGGTGTGTGTGTGTGTGTGTGTGTGTGTGTGTGTGTGTGTGTGTGTGTGATGGTACACATGAGATTCTCTGTCCCTGAGTGATGTGTTGGCTAATGAAATTTGACTGTGGTGTTTAAACACGTCTGAGCCCCAGTGTCATGAGTAACCTCTTAGTATTCCTCAGGTTAGAACCACCAACGTGTGTGTGTGAAGTCTGTCTTCGTATTCCCTTAGGTAAGAACCCTCTACAAAGGGACTCGAGGCCGAATAAGAAATCATTTCACAGCACTAATTATTATCAGCGTTCCTTTATTACTGTCTGAACACCTGGCTCTTTATCTGGAACTTTCCAAGAAACCAGGTTAGAGATGGTTTCTGTCTCCATCTTTCTTTCTTCTCCATCTCTCTTTCTTCCCCCTCCATCTTTCTTTCTTCCCCCTCTCTCCCCAGTGCAGGATTGGAACTAGGCCGTGACAAATCAACATTCCATTTTAAGCTGTGTTAAATGTGTCTGAGATAGCAGTGGAGCACAGAGACAGAGCAGCCTCTCTAGTGGGGCCTGCTGCATTATGGGATCCTCCTCCATGATTATGAGAAGATTTGTGAAGAGAATATTCTCATCCCTAAAAGATTTGCACACACACCAGTTTGGCTTTTGTTATCGACGAAAATAGTCACTTCCTCAATCTCCCCACACACACCAGCCAGAGAGGAGGTTCTCTGACATCAATGAGATTGGGGAGAGTGAGGGATCAGGTTTCAGAAACATGTCAGAACACGTCTGTTCTAGTTGCTACTGTTCTACTTGCTACTGTTCTACTTGCTACTGTTCTACTTGCTACTGTTCTACTTGCTACTGTTCTACTTGCTACTGTTCTACTTGCTACTGTTCTACTTGCTACTGTTCTACTTGCTACTGTTCTACTTGCTACTGTTCTACTTGCTACTGTTCTACTTGCTACTGTTCTACTTGCTACTGTTCTACATGCTACTGTTCTACTTGCTACTGTTCTACATGCTACTGTTCTACTTGCTACTGTTCTACTTGCTACTGTTCTACTTGCTACTGTTCTACTTGCTACTGTTCTACTTGCTACTGTTCTACTTGCTACTGTTCTACTTGCTACTGTTCTACTTGCTACTGTTCTACATGCTACTGTTCTACTTGCTACTGTTCTACATGCTACTGTTCTACTTGCTACTGTTCTACTTGCTACTGTTCTACATGCTACTGTTCTACTTGCTACTGTTCTACATGCTACTGTTCTACTTGCTACTGTTCTACTTGTACTCTACATGCTACTGTTCTACTTGCTACTGTTCTACTTGCTACTGTTCTACTTGCTACTGTGCTACTTGCTACTGTTCTACTTGCTACTGTTCTACTTGCTACTGTGCTACTTGCTACTGTTCTACATGCTACTGTTCTACTTGCTACTGTTCTACTTGCTACTGTGCTACTGTGCTACTTGCTACTGTGCTACTTGCTACTGTGCTACTTGCTACTGTGCTACTTGCTACTGTTCTACTTGCTACTGTGCTACTTGCTACTGTTCTACTTGCTACTGTTCTACTTGCTACTGTGCTACTTGCTACTGTTCTACTTGCTACTGTTCTACTTGCTACTGTTCTACTTGCTACTGTTCTACATGCTACTGTTCTACTTGCTACTGTTCTACATGCTACTGTTCTACTTGCTACTGTTCTACTTGCTACTGTTCTACTTGCTACTGTTCTACTTGCTACTGTTCTACTTGCTACTGTTCTACTTGCTACTGTTCTACATGCTACTGTTCTACATGCTACTGTTCTACTTGCTACTGTTCTACATGCTACTGTTCTACTTGCTACTGTTCTACTTGCTACTGTTCTACTTGCTACTGTGCTACTTGCTACTGTTCTACTTGCTACTTGCTACTGTGCTACTTGCTACTGTTCTACTTGCTACTGTGCTACTTGCTACTGTTCTACTTGCTACTGTTCTACTTGCTACTGTTCTACTTGCTACTGTTCTACATGCTACTGTTCTACATGCTACTGTTCTACTTGCTACTGTTCTACATGCTACTGTTCTACATGCTACTGTTCTACATGCTACTGTTCTACATGCTACTGTTCTACATGCTACTGTTCTACTTGCTACTGTTCTACATGCTACTGTTCTACCTGCTACTGTTCTACCTGCTATGATGGTGGAGTACTGTGGCGATGGTGGAGTAATGTGGCGATGGTGGAGTAATGTGGAGATGGTGGAGTAATGTGGAGATGGTGGAGTAATGTGGTGATGGTGGAGTAATGTGGCGATGGTGGAGTAATGTGGAGATGGTGGAGTAATGTAACGTGGTGGAGTAATGTAGCGATGGTGGAGTAATGTGGCGATGGTGGAGTGTGGCGATGGTGGAGTAATGTGGCGATGGTGGAGTAATGTGGCGATGGTGGAGTAATGTGGCGATGGTGGAGTGGTGTACGATGGTGGAGTAATGTGGCGATGGTGGAGTAATGTGGCGATGGTGGAGTAATGTGGCGATGGTGGAGTGGTGGTAGCGTGGCGATGGTGGAGTAATGTGGCGATGGTGGAGTAATGTGGCGATGGTGGAGTAATGTGGTGATGGTGGAGTTGTGGCGATGGTGGAGTAATGTGGCGATGGTGGAGTAATGTGGCGATGGTGGAGTAATGTGGCGATGGTGGAGTAATGTAGCGATGGTGGAGTAATGTGGCGATGGTGGAGTAATGTGGCGATGGTGGAGTAATGTGGGTGGAGTAATGTGATGGTGGAGTAATGTGGCGATGGTGGAGTAATGTGGCGATGGTGGAGTAATGTGGCGATGGTGGAGTAATGTGGCGATGGTGGAGTAATGTGGCGATGGTGGAGTAATGTGGAGATGGTGGAGTAATGTGGCGATGGTGGAGTAATGTGGCGATGGTGGAGTAATGTGGCGATGGTGGAGTAATGTGGCGATGGTGGAGTAATGTGGCGATGGTGGAGTAATGTGGCGATGGTGGAGTAATGTGGCGATGGTGGAGTAATGTGGCGATGGTGGAGTAATGTGGCGATGGTGGAGTAATGTGGCGTGGTGTGGAGATGGTGGAGTAATGTGGCGATGGTGGAGTAATGTGGCGATGGTGGAGTATGTGGCGATGGTGGAGTAATGTGGCGATGGTGGTAATGTGGCGAGGTGGATGTGTGGCGATGGTGAGTAATGTAGCGATGGTGAAGTGGTGAAGTGGTGTAGCGATGGTGAAGTGGTGTGGCGATGGTGAAGTGGTGTGGCGATGGTGGAGTGAGGTGGTGGTGAAGTGGTGAAGTGGTGTAGCGATGGTGAAGTGGTGTAGCGATGGTGAAGTGGTGGTGGCGATGGTGAAGTGGTGTGGCGATGGTGAAGTGGTGTGGCGAATGGTGAAGTGGTGTGGCGATGGTGAAGTGGTGTGGCGATGGTGGAGTGATGTAGCGATGGTGAGTGATGTAGCGATGGTGAAGTGGTGAAGTGGTGTAGCGATGGTGAAGTGGTGTAGCGATGGTGAAGTGGTGTGGCGATGGTGAAGTGTGTAGGTGGGTGATGTGTAGCGATGGTGAAGTGGTGAGTGGTGTAGCGATGGTGAAGTGGTGTGGTGGTAGCGATGGTGAAGTGGTGTGGCGATGGTGAAGTGGTGTGGCGATGGTGAAGTGGTGTGGCGAAGTGGTGTGGCGATGGTGAAGTGGTGTGGCGATGGTGAAGTGGTGGTGTAGCGATGGTGAAGTGGTGTGGCGATGCGAAGTGGTGATGGTGAAGTGGTGTGGCGATGGTGAATGGTGAAGTGGTGGGTGATGGTGAAGTGGTGTAGCGATGGTGAAGTGGTGTGGCGATGGTGAAGTGGTGTGGCGATGGTGAAGTGGTGTGGCGATGGTGGAGTAGTGTGGCGATGGTGGAGTAATGTAGCGATGGTGAAGTGGTGTGGCGAAGTGGTGTGGCGATGGTGAAGTGGTGTGGCGATGGTGAAGTGGTGTGGCGATGGTGAAGTGGTGTGGTGAAGTGGTGTAGCGATGGTGAAGTGGTGTGGCGATGGTGAAGTGGTGTAGCGAACGGAGTCTAAAATGACTGCCTTGGTTAAAAAGCTTTAGTGGGTCACAGTATTAAAATAGGCTGAAGTTAGAGACCCACTGGTCTGGTTATTGCCTGATAAAATCTGTTTCTCTGTCCTGTCCTCAACTGACCTGTTCTTCTTTAGGCAAGTTTTTCACTGTCTCCATGGTCCTCTCTCTTTCACTGTCTCCATGGTCCTCTCTCTTTCACTGTCTCCATGGTCCTCTCTCTTTCACTGTCTCCATGGTCCTCTCTCTTTCACTGTCTCCATGGTCCTCTCTCTTTCACTGTCTCCATGGTCCTCTCTCTTTCACTGTCTCCATGGTCCTCTCTCTTTCACTGTCTCCATGGTCCTCTCTCTTTCACTGTCTCCATGGTCCTCTCTCTTTCACTGTCTCCATGGTCCTCTCTCTTTCACTGTCAACATGATCCTCTCTCTTTCACTGTCAACATGATCCTCTCTCTTTCACTGTCAACATGATCCTCTCTCTTTCACTGTCAACATGGTCCTCTCTCTTTCACTGTCTACATGGTCCTCTCTCTTTCACTGTCAACATGATCCTCTCTCTTTCACTGTCAACATGATCCTCTCTCTTTCACTGTCAACATGATCCTCTCTCTTTCACTGTCAACATGATCCTCTCTCTTTCACTGACAACATGGTCCTCTCTCTTTCACTGTCTACATGATCCTCTCTTTTCACTGTCTACATGATCCTCTCTCTTTCACTGTCAACATGGTCCTCTCTCTTTCACTGTCTACATGGTCCTCTCTCTTTCACTGTCAACATGATCCTCTCTCTTTCACTGTCAACATGATCCTCTCTCTTTCACTGTCAACATGATCCTCTCTCTTTCACTGTCAACATGATCCTCTCCCTTTTGGTTTGGTGGGTTGGTTGGTTTGGTGGGGTGGGTTGGTTTGGTGGGGTGGGTGGGTGGGTTGGTTGGTTTGGTGGGGTGGGTGGGTTGGTTGGTTTGGTGGGGTGGGTGGTTGGTTGGTTTGGTGGAGTGGGTGGTTGGTTGGTTTGGTGGAGTGGGTGGTTGGTTGGTTGGTTTGGTGAGGGGGTGGGTGGTTGGTTGGTTTGGTGAGGGGTGGGTGGTTGGTTGGTTTGGGAGGGGGTTGGTTGGTTTGGTGGGGTGGGTGGTTGGTTTGGTGGGGTGGGTTTGGTTGGTTTGGTGGGGTGGGTGGTTGGTTGGTTTGGGTGGGTGGGTGGTTGGTTGGTTGGTTGGTTTGGTGGAGTGGGTGGTTGGTTGGTTTGGTGAGGGGTGGGTGGTTGGTTGTTTTGGTGAGGGGTGGGTGGGTGGGTTGGTTGGTTTGGTGGGGTGGGTTGGTTGGTTTGGTGGGGTGGGTGGGTTGGTTGGTTTGGTGGGGTGGGTTGGTTGGTTTGGGTGGGTGGGTGGTTGGTTGGTTGGTTGGTTTGGTGGAGTGGGTGGTTGGTTGGTTTGGTGAGGGGGTGGGTGGTTGGTTGGTTTGGTGAGGGGGTGGGTGGGTGCTCTGTCTGCCTGCCTGGAAGTCTGCTTTTCTTTCTCTGCCCAGGGATGTGTCCCACATGGCACCCTATTCACTTTGTAGTGCACTACTTTAGACCAGAATCCTATGAGCCCTGGTCAAAAGAAGTACACTGTATAGTGGATAGGGTGCCATGGTGGGGCCCAGTCTGTCTGGCTTTCCGTCCCCTCACTCCCTCCCTCCCTAGTCATTAGGGTGGTTAAGTGTGCTATTGGGCTCTTAGTGGTCTATTCAGCCTGAAGAATGTTTCACAGACAAGGACCACAATGGAATACGAGACTGACACACCTCCCTCTGAATCAACACACACACACACACACACACATTAATTATTGCATGCAGGCTCAGTCACACATACACGAGCTTGCAGGGATGCACGGCCACGTAGACACACGCACACACAACCCGATACACTCATTCGGACACACACACACAACCCAATACTTTCCCCTCATCACGTTGCATTCATTCCACCCCATTGTGAAATTGCATTTATATTGGCATCAGTTAATGCCTATTGTGGCCAGATCACTTTTCATAAACTAATAAACCTGATCCTTTAAAGGAAATGATGACTGAAGGACAGATTAAAAATAGACTCCTTCACAATGATTGAGAGGAGAGAGGATGGAAGTAGAGGAGAAGGGGGGTTGAGGAGAGAGGATGGAAGTAGAGGAGAAGGGGGTTGAGGAGAGAGGATGGAAGTAGAGGAGAAGGGGGTTGAGGAGAGGATGGAAGTAGAGGAGAAGGGGGTTGAGGAGAGGATGGAAGTAGAGGAGAAGGGGGTTGAGGAGAGAGGATGGAAGTAGAGGAGAAGGGGGTTGAGGAGAGGATGGAAGTAGAGGAGAAGGGGGTTGAGGAGAGAGGATGGAAGTAGAGGAGAAGGGGTTGAGGAGAGAGGATGGAAGTAGAGGAGAAGGGGGTTGAGGAGAGAGGATGGAAGTAGAGGAGAAGGGGGTTGAGGAGAGAGGATGGAAGTAGAGGAGAAGGGGGTTGAGGAGAGAGGATGGAAGTAGAGGAGAAGGGGGTTGAGGAGAGAGGATGGAAGTAGAGGAGAAGGGGGTTGAGGAGAGAGGATGGAAGTAGAGGAGAAGGGGGTTGAGGAGAGAGGATGGAAGTAGAGGAGAAGGGGGTTGAGGAGAGAGGATGGAAGTAGAGGAGAAGGGGGTTGAGGAGAGAGGATGGAAGTAGAGGAGAAGGGGGTTGAGGAGAGAGGATGGAAGTAGAGGAGAAGGGGGTTGAGGAGAGAGGATGGAAGTAGAGGAGAAAAGAGGAGAAGGGGGTTGATGGGATGGAAGTAGAGGAGAAGGGGAAGAGGGAGGGGATGGATGTAGAGGAGAAGGGGGTTGAGGAGAGGGGATGGAAGTAGAGGAGAAGGGGGTTGAGGGGGGTTGAGGAGGGGATGGATGTAGAGGAGAAGGGGGTTGAGGAGAGGGGATGGAAGTAGAGGAGGAGAGGGGATGGAAGGGAAGGGGGTTGAGGAGAGGGGATGGATGTAGAGGAGAAGGGGGGTTGAGGAGAGGGGATGGAAGTAGAGGAGAAGGGGGTTGGGGAGAGGGGATGGAAGTAGAGGAGAAGGGGGGTTGAGGAGAGGATGGAAGTAGAGGAGAAGGGGGGTTGAGGAGAGAGGATGGAAGTAGAGGAGAAGGGGGTTGAGGAGAGAGGATGGAAGTAGAGGAGAAGGGGGTTGAGGAGAGGGGATGGAAGTAGAGGAGGAGAGGGGATGGAAGTAGAGAAGGGGGGTTGAGGAGAGGGGATGGATGTAGAGGAGAGGGGTTGAGGAGAGGGGATGGATGTAGAGGAGAAGGGGGTTGAGGAGAGGGGATGGAAGTAGAGGAGAGGGATGGAAGTAGAGGAGAGGGATGGAAGTAGAGGAGAGGGGGGTAGAGGAGAGGGATGGAAGTAGAGGAGAGGGATGGAAGTAGAGGAGAGGGATGGAAGTAGAGGAGAGGGATGGAAGTAGAGAAGAGGAAGTGAGGAGAGGGAAGTACAGTGGTGGTGGAGGCGGGCCCAGCAGAGTGGTGCTGGAGGCGGGCCCAGCCGAGCGGTGGTCGGTGCTGGAGGCGGGCCCAGCCGAGCGGTGGTCGGTGCTGGAGGCGGGCCCAGCCGAGCGGTGGTCTGTGCTGGAGGCGGGCCCAGCCGAGCGGTGGTCGGTGCTGGAGGCGGGCCCAGCCGAGCGGTGGTCGGTGCTGGAGGCGGGCCCAGCCGAGCGGTGGTCGGTGCTGGAGGCGGGCCCAGCCGAGCGGTGGTCGGTGCTGGAGGCGGGCCCAGCAGAGTGGTGCTGGAGGCGGGCCCAGCCGAGCGGTGGTCGGTGCTGGAGGCGGGCCCAGCCGAGCGGTGGTCGGTGCTGGAGGCGGGCCCAGCAGAGTGGTGCTGGAGGCGGGCCCAGCCGAGCGGTGGTCGGTGCTGGAGGCGGGCCCAGCCGAGCGGTGGTCGGTGCTGGAGGCGGGCCCAGCCGAGCGGTGCTGGAGGCTGTCTCTTTCAAAAACTATTTGTTTTCTCTTCTTAAAACAGCCTCCTGAGAAAGACTTCTCTGTAAATATATTCTCCATTCTTCAAACTCTTCCTATTTCCCAGCAGACTGCTGATGGACTTCGGTCCACTTCAGGCTCTGGGGTTGATTAATAGTCCTTGTCAATCATGTAAGCATGTGTGATTTAGCAGCCTGGATAACAGTCATAAATCTATAGAGAGGAGTGTTAAATGATAAAGATGTGTGTAAATGCAGTAATGTGGGTCTGGCAGGTATTGAATACTGTGTAAATGGCAGCATAGCATTTCCCCACTGAGCTGCTGGCCCTGTTCACACACTAATAACACAGACTTAACAAAGAGCTGGAGAGAGAGGAATGACTAAGTAGTGTGGCTTTAAGAAATGTTCTTCATCACTGTGTGGTTAGTAGGGTCCACAGTGGATAGGGGACAGACCTTTATTGAGAGAGACGGGCTCTACTCACTCACTCACTCACTCACTCACTCACTCACTCACTCACTCACTCACCACTCACTCACTCACTCACTCACTCACATGTATACAGTTGAAGTCGGAAGTTCACATACACCTCAGCCAAATACATTTAAACTCAGTTTTTCACAATTCCTGTCGTTTAATCCCTTAAAAATCCCTGTTTTAGGTCCGTTAGGATCACACTTTATTTTAAGAATGTGAAATGTCAGAATAATAGAGTGATTTATTTCAGCTTTTATTTCTTTCATCACATTCCCAGTGGGTCAGAAGTTTACATACACTCAATCAGTATTTGGTAGCATTGCCTTTAAATTGTTTCACTTGGGTCCAACGTTTTGGGTAGCCTTCCACAAGCTTCCCACAATAAGTTGTGTGAATTTTGGCCCATTCCTCCTGACAGAGCTGGTGTAACTGAGTCAGGTTTGTAGGCCTCCTTGCTCGCACACTCTTCTTCAGTTCCGCCTACAGGATTGAGGTCAGGGCTTTGTGATGGCCACTCCAATACCTTGACTTTGTTGTCCTTAAGCCATTTTGCCACAACTTTGGAAGTATGCTTGGGGTCATTGTCCATTTGGAAGAAACATTTACGACCAAGCTTTAACTTCCTGACTGATGTCTTGAGATGTTGCTTCAATATATCCACATCGTTTTCGTTCCTCATGAAGCCATCTATTTTGTAAAGTGCACCAGTCCCTCCTGCAGCAAAGCACCCCCACAACATGATGCTGCCACCCCCGTGGTTCACGGTTGGGATGGTGTTCTTTGGCTTGCAAGCCTCCCCCTTTTCCTCCAAACATAACGATGGTCATTATGGCCAAACAGTTCTATTTTTGTTTCATCCGACCAGAGGACATTTCTCCAGAAAGTATGATATTTGTCCCAATGTGCAGTTGCAAACCGTAGACTGGCTTTTTTAAGGAGATTTGTATACAGTGGCTTCATCCTTGCTGAGTGGTGTTTCAGGTTATGTCGACATAAGACTTGTTTTACTGTGGATATTGATACTTTTGTATCTTCACCAGGTCCTTTGCTGTTCTGGAATTGATTTGCACTTTTCGCACCATAGTTCATTAATCTCTAGGTGACAGAACGCGTCTCCATCCTGAGCGGTATGATGGCTGTGTGGTCCCATGGTGTTTATACTTGAGTACTATTGTTTGTGCAGATGAACGTGGTACCTTCAGGCATTTGGAAATTGCTCCCAAGGATGAACCAGACTTGTAGAGGTCTACAATTTTTGTCTTGGCTGATTTCTTTTGATTTTCCCATGATGTCAAGCAAAGAGGCACTGAGTTTGAAGGTAGGCCTTGAAATACATCCACAGGTACACCTCCAACTGACTCAAATGATGTCAATTAGCCTATCAGAAGCTTCTAAAGCCATGACATCATTTTCTGGAATTTCCAAAGCTGTTTAAAGGCACAGTCAACTTTAGTGTAACTTCTGACCCAGTGGAATTGTGATACAGTGAATTATAAGTGAAATGATCTGTCTGAAACAATTGTTGGAAAAATGACTTGTCAGGCACAAAGTAGATGTCCTAACAGACTTGCCAAAACTATAGACTTTTAACAAGAAATTTGTGGAGGGGTTGAAAAACAAGTTTTAATGACTCCAACCAAAGTGTATGTAAACTTCTGACTTCAACTGTACATACATGCACACACACACACACACACACACCTGAGGCATATAAGCCTGTTTAACAGCCCAGTAGGGCTCTGTGGCTGAGTTGTCTCACTGTGGTGTGTGGTTTTGGTTTGCAGTGAGGCCAGGATAGACAGACTCACAGCCCCAGGCATCTCTCTCTACAACAATGTTGGGCCCACTCTGTCCCTGCACTGTGGAACCCAGGAGTCATGTTTTAGGAGGTTGGACATGATTTATTGAACCTTTTTATTTAACTAAAGTTAAGGACAAATTCTTATTTATTATGACTTCCACTGTTGTGTATTTAAAGTCATAAACCCATGTAAACAGCTACGCCAGCATGTCCCCTAGTCCCCCGGCTGTCCCCTAGTCCCCCGGTTGTCCCCTAGTCCCCCGGCTGTCCCCTAGTCCCCCGGCTGTCCCCTAGTCCCCCTGGCTGTCCCCCCCCGGCTGTCCCCTAGTCCCCCGGCTGTCCCCTAGTCCCCCGGCTGTCCCCTAGTCCCCCGGTTGTCCCCTAGTCCCCCGGCTGTCCCCTAGTCCCCCGGTCCCCTGTCCCCTAGTCCCCCGGCTGTCCCCTAGTCCCCCGGCTGTCCCCTAGTCCCCCGGCTGTCCCCTAGTCCCCCGGCTGTCCCCCCGGCTGTCCCGTCCCCTAGTCCCCCGGCTGTCCCCCGGCCCCTAGTCCCCCGGTTGTCCCCTAGTCCCCCGGCTGTCCCCCAGTCCCCGGGTGTGGCTGAAACAGCCAAACCCACTCATTTGAAGAGGTGTTCTCATGCTGCTGAAGATATATTGTATCTGCGGGTCTGTCAGTGGCCGGACCAGTGAAACATCCAGTCTGACAGCACTGTGGAGGAGGGGGCGGTGTGTGACAGCGAGCTGCCACTGTGTCAGATCTCTGGGATGTGGTGTCTTCTCTGTCACACACACCTTCGCTGGCCTTCCTGTAGAGCCAGAAGAAACCACTGCGTCACTTGTTTTTCTGCGTGTGTGCGTGTGCGTGCGCGTGTGTGCGTGCACTTTTTGATTGATAATCCCTGCAATAGGCAAAGCTGGGGGATATATCAGAGTTCAGGCTGCTCATTGGAACTATACAACACTACTGCTAATAAATAACCCCATCTGAGAATATTGACCCTCTGCCGGGGAGAATTCTGGGTCATTTCTCCAGGGTCCATATCTGATCGTCCCACAAAGTTAGAGGGAGAGCGAGGGATACGGGAGGAATGAGGTGGTCAGAATTCAATTACTGAAAAGGTTACTACTGTTGGCGGGGAGATATATTATACTCTTTCACTATGTTTTCTTTCTCCCCTCCCTCTCTCAGGTCTAGGTATTAGTCAGCTCTCCTCCTGGGGGAGCTGTTGTTTATAATGGATGTGTGGTCTGACTCATTCACCTATAATGATGCCAGTCCAGTCCACACTGTCAGCTGTAATGGTAGTGGATGGCAGCAGCAGTCCACTGCTCAGTCTGTTATCCAGCTGAGATGAAAGGGAGTAGGGTAGATGGTTGAGGGGGTTTTGGTAGAAGGCGTTGCTATGGCAGTAGGTAGGGAGTAGGGTAGAAGGTTGAGGGGTTTTGGTAGAAGGTGTTGCTATGGCAGTAGGTAGGGAGAAGGGTAGACGGTTGAGGGGTTTTTGGTAGAAGGCGTTGCTATGGTAGGGGGTAGGGTAGATGGTTGAGGGGGTTTTGGTAGAAGGCGTTGCTATGGCAGGTAGGGAGTAGGGTAGATGGTTGAGGGGGTTTTGGTAGAAGGCGTTGCTATGGCAGTTAGGGAGTAGGGTAGATGGTTGAGGGGGTTTTGGTAGAAGGCGTTGCTATGGCAGTAGGGTAGATGGTTGAGGGGGTTTTGGTATAAGGCGTTGCTATGGCAGTAGGTAGGGAGAAGGTTAGATGGTTGAGGGGGTTTTGGTAGAAGGCGTTGCTATGGCAGTAGGTAGGGAGAAGGGTAGACGGTTGAGGGGTTTTTGGTAGAAGGCGTTGCTATGGTAGGGGGTAGGGTAGATGGTTGAGGGTTTTGAGGGTTGTTTTGGCAGGTAGGGAGAGGGTAGATGGTTGAGGGGTTTTGGTAGAAGGGCAGGTAGGGAGTAGGGTAGATGGTTGAGGGGTTTTGGTAGAAGGCGTTGCTATGGCAGTAGGGTAGATGGTTGAGGGGTTTTGGTAGAAGGCGTTGCTATGGCAGTAGGGTAGAGATGGTTGAGGGGTTTTGGTAGAAGGCGTTGCTATGGCAGTAGGTAGGGAGAAGGGTAGACGGTTGAGGGGTTTTTGAGAAGGCGTTGCTATGGTAGGGGTAGGGTAGATGGTTGAGGGGTTTTGGTAGAAGGCGTTGCTATGGCAGGGTAGGGAAGGGTAGATGGTTGAGGGGTTTTGGTAGGTAGAAGGCGTTGCTATGGCAGTAGGTAGGGAGAAGGGTAGATGGTTGAGGGGGTTTTGGTAGAAGGCGTTGCTATGGCAGTAGGGTAGATGGTTGAGGGGGTTTTGGTAGAAGGCGTTGCTATGGCAGTAGGTAGGGAGAAGGGTAGATGGTTGAGGGGTTTTGGTAGAAGGCGTTGCTATGGCAGTAGGGTAGATGGTTGAGGGGGTTTTGGTAGAAGGCGTTGCTATGGCAGGTAGGGTAGATGGTTGAGGGGTTTTGGTAGAAGGCGTTGCTATGGCAGGTAGGGTAGAGATGGTTGAGGGGTTTTGGTAGAAGGCGTTGAGGGGTTTTGGTGGCAGGTAGGGAGTAGGGTAGATGGTTGAGGGGGTTTTGGTAGAAGGCGTTGCTATGGCAGGTAGGGAGTAGGGTAGATGGTTGAGGGGGTTTTGGTAGAAGGCGTTGCTATGGCAGGTAGGGAGTAGGGTAGATGGTTGAGGGGGTTTTGGTAGAAGGCGTTGCTATGGCAGGTAGGGAGTAGGGTAGATGGTTGAGGGGGTTTTGGTAGAAGGCGTTGTCATGGCAGAGGGTTGGGGTTGTTTTGAAGGAGGACTGTAATCATTACATCCAGGACTGATATTCCATCAGGGAGATAAAAGGGGGGTGGGGGGAGCGAGACGCAGGGGGTGGGGGGAGCGAGACGCGGGGGGTGGAGGGAGCGAGACGCGGGGGGCGGAGGGAGCGAGACGCGGGGGGTGGAGGGAGCGAGGGTGGGGGAGGGAGCAGGGAGCGAGACGGGGGTGGAGAGGCAACACGACAGGGGGTGGGGGTGGAGGAAGCAATAACACTACATGGCCAATCTTCCCATAACAGTTATGTATCTCTTCTGTGTTTAGTCCAGACAGCGTGTTCAGGCTCTGCTGTGTTTAGTCCAGACGGCGTTCAGGCTCTGCTGTGTTTAGTCCAGACTGCGTTCAGGCTCTGCTGTGTTTAGTCCAGACTGCGTTCAGGCTCTGCTGTGTTTAGTCCAGACGGCGTTCAGGCTCTGTTGTGCTGTAGCACTAAGATGTGGAGGCCAAGGGAACAGTCAGTGTGTTGTCTTGTTATCAGCTTGTCAGTTGGACTCAAAATGTCAAAACTGTGACAGAGTATTGATCCCTCATATCTCTGGACTCTGACCCCATAAATGCAAGATGGGTTGTTTTCCTCTGTATGTCAGCTGTTATTGCTGGCCTCAGGAAGATGCTGTGTCAATGTTCACGCTGGTGGAAAGAAATTGTAAAGCTTGGCTGTAATTTCTTCTCAACTTGACAAGAAAATGCCTGACACAGTTTATTGCCCGAGTCATCATTTAATGGTGCTGACAGATTAGATGTTGAGGGACTATTTTTCTCTCTCTGTCTGTGTGTCAATCTTTGTTATATCTCTCTGAAACCCCCAGGTCTATAGGCTCAGAAAGAGTCTGAGAGACAGAGATGGACGGAAGAGAGGGGTTCAGAGAGAGAGTCTGAGAGATGAGAGGGGTTCAGAGAGAGAGTCTGAGAGATGGAGAGAAGAGAGGGGTTCAGAGAGAGAGTCTGAGAGATGGAGAGAAGAGAGGGGTTCAGAGAGAGAGTCTGAGAGATGGAGAGAAGAGAGGGGTTCAGAGAGAGAGTCTGAGAGATGGAGAGAAGAGAGGGGTTCAGAGAGACAGAAGAGAGGGGTTCAGAGAGAGAGTCTGAGAGATGGAGAGGAGAGGGGTTCAGAGAGAGATGGAGATGGAGAGAAGAGAGGGGTTCAGAGAGAGAGAGATGAAGAGAAGAGAGGGGTTCAGAGAGAGAGTCTGAGAGATGGAGAGGAGAGGGGTTCAGAGAGACAGAGATGGAGAGAAGAGAGGGGTTCAGAGAGAGGAGATGGAGAGAAGAGAGGGGTTCAGAGAGATGGAGAGAAGAGAAGAGAGAGTTCAGAGAGAAGAGAGAGGGGTTCAGAGAAGAGAGGGTCTGAGAGACAGAGATGGAGAGAAGAGTTCAGAGAGAGGAGAGGGGTTCAGAGAGATGGAGATGGAGAGAAGAGAGGGGTTCAGAGAGACAGAGATGAAGAGAAGAGAGGGGTTCAGAGAGAGAGTCTGAGAGATGGAGAGGAGAGGGGTTCAGAGAGACAGAGATGGAGAGAAGAGAGGGGTTCAGAGAGATGGAGAGAAGAGAAGAGAGGGGTTCAGAGAGACAGAGATGAAGAGAAGAGAGGGGTTCAGAGAGACAGAGATGAAGAGAAGAGAGGGGTTCAGAGAGATGGAGAGAAGAGAGGGGTTCAGAGAGACAGAGATGGAGAGAAGAGAGGGGTTCAGAGAGACAGAGATGGAGAGAAGAGAGGGGTTCAGAGAGACAGAGATGGAGAGAAGAGAGGGGTTCAGAGAGATGGAGAGAAGAGAGGGGTTCAGAGAGACAGAGATGGAGAGAAGAGAGGGGTTCAGAGAGATGGAGAGAAGAGAGGGGTTCAGAGAGATGGAGAGAAGAGAGGGTTCAGAGAGATGGAGAGAAGAGAGGGGTTCAGAGAAGAGAGGGGTTCAGAGAGACGGAGAGAAGAGAGGGGTTCAGAGAGATGGAGAGATGAAGAGAAGAGAGGGGTTCAGAGAGACAGAGATGGAGAGAAGAGAGGGGTTCAGAGAGACAGAGATGAAGAGAAGAGAGGGGTTCAGAGAGACAGAGATGGAGAGAAGAGAGGGGTTCAGAGAGAGATGGAGAGAAGAGAGGGGTTCAGAGAGATGGAGAGAAGAGAGGGGTTCAGAGAGATGGAGAGAAGAGAGGGGTTCAGAGAGATGGAGAGAAGAGAGGGGTTCAGAGAGAGATGGAGAGAAGAGAGGGGTTCAGAGAGATGGAGAGAAGAGAGGGGTTCAGAGAGATGGAGAGAAGAGAGGGGTTCAGAGAGATGGAGAGAAGAGAGGGGTTCAGGGGTTCAGAGGGGTTCAGAGAGACAGAGAGAGAGAGAGGGGTTCAGAGAGACAGAGATGAAGAGAGGGGTTCAGAAAGATGGAGAGAAGAGAGGGGTTCAGAGAGACGAGAAGAGAGGGGTTCAGAGAGATGGAGAGAAGAGAGGGGTTCAGAGAGACAGAGATGAAGAGAAGAGAGGGGTTCAGAGAGACGGAGAGGGGGTTCAGAGAGATGGAGAGAAGAGAGGGGTTCAGAGAGACAGAGATGAGAGAAGAGAGGGGTTCAGAGAGATGGAGAGAAGAGAGGGGTTCAGAGATCCAGTCAGAGATGGAGAGAAGAGAGGGGTTCAGAGAGATGGAGAGAAGAGAGGGGTTCAGAGATCCAGTCAGAGATGGAGAGAAGAGAGGGGTTCAGAGAGAAAACACACTGGAAGAGGGGTCAGGCCTAGACCACTGAAATATAACGTAGCCACTCTATCAGAATGTTCCAGAACAGATAACAGGATGGAGGGTTTGGGCTGGGTGAGACTGGGAAGGCCCAGTCAGCAGGAGATGAACATCGAGCTGCAGTCTCTCACCAATAGTTCTACTACTGGGCCTCTATATGGGGAAGAAACTTCTGTTCCACCACTGGTGTAAAATACCTTAAAGTACTACTTACCTAGTTTTGGGGGTTATCTGTACTGTACTATTTATAGTTTTGACAACTGTACTTTTTACCCCATACATTTTCCCTGACACCTAAAAGTACTGGTTACATTTTGAATGGTTCGCAGGACAAGAAAATTGTCAAATTTTTGCACTTCTCAAGAGAACATCCCTGGTCATCCCTACTACCCCTGATCTGGCAGACTCACTAAACAGAGAACATCCCTGGTCATCCCTACTACCCCTGATCTGGCAGACTCACTAAACACACATGCTTACTTTGTAAATGATGTCTGAGTGTTGGAGTCTGTCCCTGGCTGTCTGTAAATAAAAAGGTGCCGTCTGGGTTGCTTAATGTAGGGAATTTGAAATGATTTCTACATTTACTTTTGATACGTAAGTATATTTAAATACAAGTACTTTTAGACTTTACCTCAAGGTGTATTTTACTGGGTGACTTTCACTTTACCTCAAGGTGTATTTTACTGGGTGACTTTCACTTTACCTCAAGGTGTATTTTACTGGGTGACTTTCACTTTCCTCTAGGTCTCTCACCAATAGTATTTTACTGGGTGACTTTACTTTTGGGGTTATCTTACTGTACTTTTATAGTCTTGGGTATTTTACTGGGTGACTTTCAAAGTACTGGTTACATTTTGAATGGTTCCTCAAGTTGTATTTTACTGGGTGACTTTCACTTGACTGTCATTTTATTTCTTTACTTTTTTCTCAAGTTTTCCAATACTGGGTCTGAGTGTTGGAGTCTTTTTGTACCACTGTATCTTCCACACATCCTCCTTTCAGACTTTACTGGCTCTAAGTGCTATTTTCTCTCTGAAGTGTCAGATTGAGGCCACTGTAGAAGGATCTGTGGGCTACAGGGAAATCTCCCTGCCTGCCATCAGCTGACTGTAGAAGGGTCTGTGGGCTACAGGGAATCTCCCTGCCTGCCACCAGCTGACTGTAGAAGGGTCTGTGGGCTACAGGGAAATCTCCCTGCCAGCCATCAGCTGACTGTAGAAGGATCTGTGGGCTACAGGGAAATCTCCCTGCCTGCCATCAGCTGACTGTAGAAGGGTCTGTGGGCTACAGGAAATCTCCCTGCCTGCCATCAGCTGACTGTAGAAGGGTCTGTGGGCTACAGGGAATCTCCCTGCCTGCCATCAGCTGACTGTAGAAGGGTCTGTGGGCTACAGGGAATCTCCCTGCCTGCCATCAGCTGACTGTAGAAGGATCTGTGGGCTACAGGGAAATCTCCCTGCCTGCCATCAGCTGACTGTAGAAGGATCTGTGGGCTACAGGGAAATCTCCCTGCCTGCCATCAGCTGACTGTAGAAGGATCTGTGGGCTACAGGGAAATCTCCCTGCCTGCCATCAGCTGACTGTAGAAGGATCTGTGGGCTACAGGGAATCTCCCTGCCTGCCATCAGCTGACTGTAGAAGGGTCTGTGGGCTACAGGGAAATCTCCCTGCCAGCCATCAGCTGACTGTAGAAGGATCTGTGGGCTACAGGGAAATCTCCCTGCCTGCCATCAGCTGACTGTAGAAGGATCTGTGGGCTACAGGGAATCTCCCTGCCTGCCACCAGCTGACTGTAGAAGGGTCTGTGGGCTACAGGGAATCTCCCTGCCTGCCATCAGCTGACTGTAGAAGGGTCTGTGGGCTACAGGGAAATCTCCCTGCCTGCCATCAGCTGACTGTAGAAGGGTCTGTGGGCTACAGGGAATCTCCCTGCCTGCCATCAGCTGACTGTAGAAGGGTCTGTGGGCTACAGGGAATCTCCCTGCCTGCCATCAGCTGACTGTAGAAGGGTCTGTGGGCTACAGGGAATCTCCCTGCCTGCCATTAGCTGACTGTAGAAGGGTCTGTGGGCTACAGGGAATCTCCCTGCCTGCCATCAGCTGACTGTAGAAGGGTCTGTGGGCTACAGGGAATCTCCCTGCCTGCCATCAGCTGACTGTAGAAGGGTCTGTGGGCTACAGGGAATCTCCCTGCCTGCCATCAGCTGACTGTAGAAGGGTCTGTGGGCTACAGGGAATCTCCCTGCCTGCCATTAGCTGACTGTAGAAGGGTCTGTGGGCTACAGGAATCTCCCTGCCTGCCATCAGCTGACTGTAGAAGGGTCTGTGGGCTACAGGGAATCTCCCTGCCTGCCATCAGCTGACTGTAGAAGGGTCTGTGGGCTACAGGGAATCTCCCTGCCTGCCATCAGCCTGCCATCAGCTGACTGTAGAAGGGTCTGTGGGCTACAGGGAATCTCCCTGCCTGCCATCAGCTGACTGTAGAAGGGTCTGTGGGCTACAGGGAATCTCCCTGCCTGCCATCAGCTGACTGTAGAAGGGTCTGTGGGCTACAGGGAATCTCCCTGCCTGCCATCAGCTGACTGTAGAAGGGTCTGTGGGCTACAGGGAATCTCCCTGCCTGCCATCAGCTGACTGTAGAAGGGTCTGTGGGCTACAGGGAATCTCCCTGCCTGCCATCAGCTGACTGTAGAAGGGTCTGTGGGCTACAGGGAATCTCCCTGCCTGCCATCAGCTGACTGTAGAAGGGTCTGTGGGCTACAGGGAATCTCCCTGCCTGCCATCAGCTGACTGTAGAAGGGTCTGTGGGCTACAGGGAATCTCCCTGCCATCAGCTGACTGTAGAAGGGTCTGTGGGCTACAGGGAATCTCCCTGCCTGCCATCAGCTGACTGTAGAAGGGTCTGTGGGCTACAGGGAATCTCCCTGCCTGCCATCAGCTGACTGTAGAAGGGTCTGTGGGCTACAGGGAATCTCCCTGCCTGACATCAGCTGACTGTAGAAGGGTCTGTGGGCTACAGGGAATCTCCCTGCCTGCCATCAGCTGACTGTAGAAGGGTCTGTGGGCTACAGGGAAATCTCCCTGCCATTAGCTGACTGGATGGATCGTTCTCAGTCATTTCTTACATGGTAAAATCGAGAAGTGAAGTCGTAGATTTGGCATCAGTTTTCCTCTCCACTGTAAGTTTGGTTTATTCATGTCCATTTATAGAATGTTGTGTGTCATAGACATTTTGTTCTGAACAGCTAAATCCAATGATTTAGTCCTAATTTGCCTGTAACCTCCCAATTTGATATACTGTAGGATGGCATGAATGGAGTGCGATGGAGATGAGTAACGTGGGGGTCAGATAGCTGGCGAAGGCCTTTACATGAATGATGTGGGTTGGACTGTGGTTGACTGGACAGTTGTGGAAGTTGTACAACACCATTACATTCATCATAATGGACTGAAGTAGATCTCCTATTAGACGACTGAATGAACCCAGCTGGTTGTGGGAATGAAGGAGAGGGATGATTACTGGAGGAGATTGAGAGAGCTGTAGAGAGAGAGCTGTGTATATATATGTGAGAGGGAGAATAAAGAGCTGGAGAGGGGGGGAGAATAAAGAGGGGAGAGGGGAGAGGGAGAATAAAGAGCTGGAGAGAGGGGGATAAAGAGCTGTACAGAGAGGTAGAGTCATTGAGGTAGACAGAGGGAGAGTGAAAGAAACTGATATTAGTTCCATTTTGGCACAGAGCAGCCATTCCTGTGTTGTAATATGAGCCTCCACTACAGGACTGTTCCCCTCAGCAGAGAATGGCCTTTCATTCCCTGTTTCCTGTCAACTGGAATGGACTGTAAACCTCGCATTGAGTTATCAGTGTCACACACACAGTGTATATTATCAGTGCATGAGATCCAGAGGGTTGCTGGCTGCCCATTGGTTCAGCAGCAGTGTTATTGTTGTGTTTTGGAACACCATGAAGGGGATTTAGATGAAGGTGAAATATCACCTTCTCTATGATAACCTGTCTGGTAACCTTCTCTATGATAACCTGTCTGGTAACCTTCTCTATGATAACCTGTCTGGTAACCTTCTCTATGATAACCTGTCTGGTAACCTTCTCTAAGATAACCTGTCTGGTAACCTTCTCTACGATAACCTGTCTGGTAACCTTCTCTATGATAACCTGTCTGGTAACCTTCTCTATGATAACCTGTCTGGTAACCTTCTCTGTCTGGTAACCTTCTATGATAACCTGTCTGGTAACCTTCTCTATGATAACCTGTCTGTAGTAACCTTCTCTAGGTAACCTTCTCTATGATAACCTGTCTGGTAACCTTCTCTATGATAACCTGTCTGGTAACCTTCTCCTTCTCTATGATAACCTGGTCTGGATAACCTCTGGTAACCTTCTACGATAACCTCTGGTAACACACATCCTACAGACTATACAAGTCTTGAATAGAACAGCATACACTAACCTGTCTGTACACACACTCCTACAGACTACTACACTCAGCATACACTATCACTGTCTGTTTCTCACTCACTCACTCACTCACTCACTCACTCACACACACACACACACACACACACACACACACACACACACACACACACACACACACACACACACACACACACACACACACACACACACACACACACACACACACACACACACACACACACACACACACACACACACACACACACACAGTAATTCCGGCACTCCTCCTACAGTGGAGGGATTTGATCAGGGTTTATATTGTGATGGAGATTAACTCTGAGAACCTAAAGCAGCAGAGAGAGAATCACAATGTGAGTCACATGAGCGAGCTCGCTCCGTATTACCTCAGTCGTCTTATAGCCGTGCAAAGGCCTCTGCTGAGTTGTGTGTGAGACTTAGTGATTCTCCCCATTTATACAACCTTTTCAATGTCTACTCAGACGTCTCTTCACAGTCGATACATTACCAGTAATGACTGGAATTCAATGTGTCCGTTTTCCTGACCGATGCACAGGATGGGAGACCTTGGTGACTGTGTGACATGTCGGGTGGTGGTGTGGGTTGGCTGGTGTGTGTCGGGTGGTGGTGGTGTGGGTTGCCTGGTGTGTGTGGGGTGGTGGTGTTGTGGGTTGCCTGGTGTGTGTCGGTTGGTGGTGGTGTGGGTTGCCTGGTGTGTGGGGGGTGGTGGTGTGGGTTGCCTGGTGTGTGTCGGTTGGTGGTGGTGTGGGTTGTCTGGTGTGTGTGGGGGAATGAATCACAGAGGACAGGAACACTGGGGGTTTGTCTGATGTGTGGGGGGAATGAATCACAGAGGACAGGAACACTGGGGGTTTGTCTGATGTGTGGGGGGAATGAATCACAGAGGACAGGAACACTGGGGGTTTGTCTGATGTGTGGGGGGGAATGAATCACAGAGGACAGGAACACTGGGGGTTTGTCTGATGTGTGGGGGGAATGAATCACAGAGGACAGGAACACTGGGGGTTTGTCTGATGTGTGGGGGGAATGAATCACAGAGGACAGGAACACTGGGGGTTTGTCTGATGTGTGGGGGGAATGAATCACAGAGGACAGGAACACTGGGGGTTTGTCTGATGTGTGGGGGGAATGAATCACAGAGGACAGGAACACTGGGGTTTGTCTGATGTGTGGGGGGAATGAATCACAGAGGACAGGAACACTGGGGGTTTGTCTGATGTGTGGGGGGGGAATGAATCACAGAGGACAGGAACACTGGGGTTTGTCTGGTGTGTGGGGGAATGAATCACAGAGGACAGGAACACTGGGGGTTTGTCTGATGTGTGGGGGAATGAATCACAGAGGACAGGAACACTGGGGGTTTGTCTGATGTGTGGGGGGGAATGAATCACAGAGGACAGGAACACTGGGGGTTTGTCTGATGTGTGGGGGGAATGAATCACAGAGGACAGGAACACTGGGGTGTCTGATGTGGGGGGAATGAATCACAGAGGACAGGAACACTGGGGGTTTCTCTGATGTGTGTGGGGGGAATGAATCACAGAGGACAGGAACACTGGGGGTATGTCTGGTGTGTGTGGGGGGAATGAATCACAGAGGACAGGAACACTGGGGGTTTGTCTGATGTGTGGGGGAATGAATCACAGAGGACAGGAACACTGGGGGTTGTCTGGTGTGTGGGGGAATGAATCACAGAGGACAGGAACACTGGGGGTTTGTCTGATGTGTGGGGGGAATGAATCACAGAGGACAGGAACACTGGGGGTTTGTCTGATGTGTGGGGGGAATGAATCACAGAGGACAGGAACACTGGGGGTTTGTCTGATGTGTGGGGAATGAATGACAGAGGACAGGAACACTGGGGGTTTGTCTGATGTGTGGGGGTTCTGTGAATCACAGAGGACAGGAACACTGGGGGTTTGTCTGATGTGTGTGGGGGGAATGAATCACAGAGGACAGGAACACTGGGGGTTGTCTGATGTGTGGGGGAATGAATCACAGAGGACAGGAACACTGGGGGTTTGTCTGATGTGTGGGGGAATGAATCACAGAGGACAGGAACACTGGGGTTTGTCTGATGTGTGGGGGGGGAATGAATCACAGAGGACAGGAACACTGGGGGTTTGTCTGATGTGTCGGGGGAATGAATCACAGAGGACAGGAACACTGGGGGTTTGTCTGATGTGTCGGGGGAATGAATCACAGAGGACAGGAACACTGGGGGTTTGTCTGATGTGTGGGGGGAATGAATCACAGAGGACAGGAACACTGGGGGTTTGTCTGATGTGTGGGGGGAATGAATCACAGAGGACAGGAGCACTGGGGGTTTGTCTGATGTGTGGGGAATGAATCACAGAGGACAGGAACACTGGGGGTTTGTCTGATGTGTGTGGGGGAATGAATCTCAGAGGACAGGAACACTGGGGGTATGTCTGGTGTGTGTGGGGGAATGAATCACAGAGGACAGGAACACTGGGGGTTTGTCTGATGTGTGGGGGGAATGAATCACAGAGGACAGGAACACTGGGGGTTTGTCTGATGTGTGGGGGGAATGAATCACAGAGGACAGGAACACTGGGGGTATGTCTGGTGTGGGGGGAATGAATCACAGAGGACAGGAACACTGGGGGTTTGTCTGATGTGTGGGGGGAATGAATCACAGAGGACAGGAACACTGAGGGTTTGTCTGATGTGTGGGGGGAATGAATCACAGAGGACAGGAACACTGGGGGTTTGTCTGATGTGTGGGGGGAATGAATCACAGAGGACAGGAACACTGGGGGTTTGTCTGATGTGTGGGGGGAATGAATCACAGAGGACAGGAACACTGGGGGTTGGTCTGGGTTGGGTCTCAAATGTACTACTTTTGACCAGGGCTTACAGGGCTCTTTTCAGAAGTAGTGCACTATGTAGTAGTGCACTATGTAGGGAATAGGGTAGGTTCCCTTTGGGACTGTCATGGTGTTGACCTGCTCTCTAACCAGCAGCAGGCGAGAGGAGATGCTGCTTCCCTACATTACTACAGATCCTCCCCTTTGGAATGAAGGAGAGGAGGACGGCTGGTTCTAGCTGGTTCTAGTCCAGGTTCTGTTTCATGTAAAGACATGTCTCAGTTACTTGGCTGGTGACCAAAACACAATGTAGGTGTGTTTCTCTCACTCACTCACTCACTCACTCACTCACTCACTCACTCACTCACTCACTCACTCACTCACTCACTCACTCACTCACTCACTCACTCATGTACTCCCACCGTCATTGGGGACCCTGTTGTCAGACTGTAATACATTTCTCTCTGGAGGAGAGCTGTCCGTGTTTCTGATGAAATCCATCGACTCTTAACACCCTCTCTGCTCTCCTACAGGACACTGTCTCTGTCTGGTTCAACCTCATTTCTCTGACTGATGGTTATTTTCTACATCTCCACTCAATACATGAACATAATGGCTTATTGTCTTCTGAGTGTTCTTGTGATTTGTGTTGTGGTGTGTAGACATGATTAATACCAATTCCACAGCTTGTCACTGAGCCAGCATTTACTTCGGAGTGTGTGGCTGCGTGTGTACATGTGTGTTGCCTGCATGCTCGCGCAGGCTTGTGTGTGTGTGTGTGTGTGTGTGTGTGTGTGTACCACATCCCAGGCCTGGATAAAAACACAGAGAGCAGCATATTAGTGGGGTTTTGTTTATCAATATGGTTGTTGTAATGATTATAATCCTCATTAAAATGATACTAACAGAAACAAGGTTGTGTGTGTGTGTGTGTGTGTGTGTGTGTGTGTGTGTGTGTGTGTGTGTGTGTGTGTGTGTGTGTGTGTGTGTGTGTGTGTGTGTGTGTGTGTGTGTGTGTGTGTGTGTGTGTGTGTGTGTGTGTGTGTGTGTGTGTGAACTAACTACCTCGGTTTCCTCTCCTTAGACGAGGGACACAAGCCTGGGGAATGTGGGTCATGGTCGGCACCAGCCACTAGGCACCTCACCACTGTGAGTGTGTGTGTGTTCATTAGGTCCAAGCTTCACATGGTTTTTAGTGCTCCATTGATCTCAATTGTGAAACCCACAGTCTTGGGTTCAGTCCAATTTTGTTAAGCATTTCCTGCTGTAGACTAGGACTGTGATGATAAGCATTTCCTGCTGTAGACTAGGACTGTGATGATAAGCATTTCCTGCTGTAGACTAGGACTGTGATGATAAGCATTTCCTGCTGTAGACTAGGACTGTGATGATAAGCATTTCCTGCTGTAGACTAGGACTGTGATGATAAGCATTTCCTGTTGTAGACTAGGACTGTGATGATAAGCATTTCCTGCTGTAGACTAGGACTGTGATGATAAGCATTTCCTGCTGTAGACTAGGACTGTGATGATAAGCATTTCCTGCTGTAGACTAGGACTGTGATGATAAGCATTTCCTGCGTAGACTAGGACTGTGATGATAAGCATTTCCTGCTGTAGACTAGGACTGTGATGATAAGCATTTCCCCCTGTAGACTAGGACTGTGATGATACAAGTATCGCAATATTTTTTTCCATTGCAAAAATGAAAACACAAAACTGACAACTCTTTGGTTCTTTAAAAACCTGCTGTATGTAACATATTGTGTGCTATGGCTTGGAAATAAATGTGTCTCTGGATGACAACATAATGATGTTTGTTTCCAACATTAGGGCTGTTCTAAAGAAGTTAAATATGTTTTGTTTCATAGCTACGATACCAAGGAGTACAGTGATACTGGTGTCATTCCAGCCCAACTATAGACTACAGGATGGGAGCCCTCTGATACTCTCAATACTGGTTAGTGTCTGATGGGCTAGCACCTGGGTAGCGCCTGATGGGCTAGCACCTGGGTAGCGCCTGATGGGCTAGCACCTGGGTAGCGCCTGATGGGCTAGCACCTGGGTAGCGCCTGATGGGCTAGCACCTGGTTAGCGCCTGATGGGCTAGCACCTGGTTAGCGCCTGATGGGCTAGCACCTGGCCTGATGGCTAGCACCTGGTTAGCACCTGGTTAGCGTCTGATGGGCTAGCACCTGGTTAGCGTCTGATGGGCTAGCACCTGGTTATGGGGGCTAGCACCTGATTAGCGTCTGATGGGCTAGCACCTGGTTAGCGCCTGATGGGCTAGCACCTGGTTAGCGCCTGATGGGCTAGCACCTGGTTAGCGCCTGATGGGCTAGCACCTGGTTAGCGCCTGATGGGCTAGCACCTGGGTAGCGCCTGATGGGCTAGCACCTGGGTAGCGCCTGATGGGCTAGCACCTGGTTAGCGCCTGATGGGCTAGCACCTGGGTAGCGCCTGATGGGCTAGCACCTGGGTAGCGCCTGATGGGCTAGCACCTGGGTAGCGCCTGATGGGCTAGCACCTGGTTAGCGCCTGATGGGCTAGCACCTGGGTAGCGCCTGATGGGCTAGCACCTGGGTAGCGCCTGATGGGCTAGCACCTGGGTAGCGCCTGATTGTGAGCACTGAGGGAACTTTATCCACTTGGCCAGATGATTCTGCATCTTTGTTGCATTCTTCACATATGAATTGGCACAGTATTTGGAAATGTGCACAGCTTTTCCTTCTACAGTAGCTACACATCAGATAGTGCCCATTGCATTTTCCTGTAATGATTAGAAAAAAAGGAGTAAAAATCAGTAAGGAGTAAAAATCAAATACAATTCTATGTACAGATAAATAGTTAAGATTAGATTAAACAACTCCTTTTGCACCAATTTGTAAGTCGCTCTGGATAAGAGCGTCTGCTAAATGACTTAAATGTAAATGTAAATGTAAATAAATGTTTTAAAATGATACATGTATGGAAACAGGTGAATTAACACTCGGTTAGCAGGCTCAAGCAAGCTAAAACCCACATGGTAGCAAATACTAACTAGCAGAAATTGTTAACAAGTTAGAAATGATTTAAACACACTTTGCTGTAGGCTACTATTTACTAGTTAATAAAAAATGATGTATGTCATATAAAATATATTCACCCCACCCAGTGTTCTAATCAAAACTTACCAGAAAGCATGTAGTCCTTAGCTCAGACAGTGTATTAGTCTGGGCTCAATAGCATCTCATTAGTTTTTAAAATGTTTAAATTGTATTTCCCCTTTATTTAACCAGGTAGGCTAGTTGAGAACAAGTTCTCATTTGCAACTGTGACCTGGCCAAGATAAAGCATAGCAGTGTGAACAGACAACACAGAGTTACACATGGAGTAAACAATTAACAAGTCAATAATACAGTAGGAAAAAGAGTCTATATACATTGTGTGCAAAAGGCATGAGGAGGTAGGCCTGTGCAAGATCTTGACAATCAGCTGTACATGTGATGGAATAATGCACTGTGCATGCAGAGGGTTGCAATTCCATTGAATTGTGGATAGTTTAACCAAAATATGCCACAAGACCTAGAATTGCCTTGTGTCTCCCACAGAAGAAGGTTCACGGTTCTAAACTATCTTTTTTTTATGAATTTAAGCTAAATTCCCCAAATTCCAGGGTTTAACTTCCCATGGAACATTTCCCGGAAAGATTCCAACCCTTTGCAACCCTACTCATGCCGCAATTCACCGACTCACTCACTCACACACCCTCCCTCTTTCTCGGCCCGGCCTGGTTTGAGCTGTGCTTAGTAAGGTGTGTATTAGCCCTCTGGTAAAGGGATACACATAATTACAGCCAACTGCTAATGATTTAAATAATGGTTTCTGGGATGATTCTGGGGGATTTTGAAGTGAGATCAATTAGACAAAGTATCAGATGTGTTATCTGTGTCTTGATCTAACACAGCCTGAGGCAGAGACTGCTTTTTGTCTTTTTCAGGGTAGCAGACACATTCAGTAGGAACCTGCTTTTTGTCTTTTTCAGGGTAGCAGACACATTCAGTAGGAACATGCTTTTTGTCTTTTTCAGGGTAGCAGACACATTCAGTAGGAACCTGCTTTTTGTCTTTTTCAGGGTAGCAGACACATTCAGTAGGAACATGCTTTTTGTCTTTTTCAGGGTAGCAGACACATTCAGTAGGAACCTGCTTTTTTTCATTACACCCATCTCCTCTTCTTCAGTAGGACCCTGCTCTTTCTCTGTCCCCTCAGGGTAACCTCTTATCTCTGTCCCCTCAGTAGTCCCCTCACCTCCCTCTTATCTCTGTCCCCTCAGGGTAGCAGACTCATTCAGTAGGAACCTGCTCCTTTTCTCTGTCCCCTCACCTCTCCTCTTCTCTCATTCCCCTCACCCCCCCTCTTATCTCTGTCCCCTCACCTCTCCTCTTATCTCTGTCCCCTCACCCCTCTTCTCTCATTCCCCTCACCCCTCCTCTTATCTCTGTCCCCTCACCTCTCCTCTTCTCTCATTCCCCTCACCCCTCCTCTTATCTCTGTCCCCTCACCTCTCCTCTTCTCTCATTCCCCTCACCCCTCCTCTTATCTCTGTCCCCTCACCTCTCCTCTTCTCTCCGTCCCCCCACCTCTCCTCTTCTCTCATTCCCCTCACCCCTCTTATCTCTGTCCCCTCACCTCTCCTCTTATCTCTGTCCCCTCACCTCTCCTCTTATCTCTGTCCCCTCACCCCTCCTCTTATCTCTATCCCCTCACCCTCCTCTTCTCTCTTATTCCCCACACCTCTCCTCTTCTCTCATTCCCTCTCTTATCTCTGTCCCCACACCTCTCCTCTTCTCTCATTCCCCTCACCCCTCTTATCTCTGTCCCCTCACCTCTCCTCTTCTCTCATTCCCCTCACCCCTCTTATCTCTGTCCCCTCACCCCCTCTTATCTCTGTCCCCTCACCCCCTCTTATCTCTGTCCCTCTTCTCTCCATCCCCCATCTCTCCTCTTCTCTCCCCCCTCACCTCTCCTCACCTCTTCTCTCCGTCCCCTCACCTCTCTCACCTCTTCTCTCCGTCCCCTCACCTCTCCTCTCCTCTTCTCTCCGTCCCCCCACCTCTCCTCTCTCTCCGTCCCCTCTTCTCACCTCTCCCCACCTCTCCTCTTCTCCGTCCCCCACCTCTCCTCTTCTCTCCGTCCCCCACCTCTCCTCTTCTCTCCGTCCCCCACCTCTCCCTCTTCTCTCCGTCCCCCACCTCTCCTCTTCTCTCCGTCCCCTCACCTCTCCTCTCTTCTCTCCGTCCCCACCTCTCCTCACCTCTTCTCTCCGCCCCCACCTCACCTCTCCTCTTCTCTCCGTCCCCCCACCTCTCCTCTTCTCTCCGTCCCCCACCTCTCCTCTCTCTCTCTCTCCGTCCCCCACCTCTCCTCTTCTCTCCGTCCCCCACCTCTCCTCTCCTCTTCTCTCCGTCCCCTCACCTCTTCTCTTCTCTCCGTCCCCCCACCTCTCCTCTTCTCTCCGTCCCCTCACCTCTCCTCACCTCTTCTCTCCGTCCCCTCACCTCTCCTCACCTCTTCTCTCCGCCCCCTCACCTCTCCTCTTCTCTCCGTCCCCCCACCTCTCCTCTTCTCTCCGTCCCCCACCTCTCCTCTCCTCTTCTCCGTCCCCTCACCTCTCCTCTTCTCTCCGTCCCCCACCTCTCCTCACCTCTTCTCTTCTCTCCGTCCCCCCACCTCTCCTCTTCTCTCCGTCCCCTCACCTCTCCTCACCTCTTCTCTCCGTCCCCCACCTCTCCTCACCTCTTCTCTCCCGCCCCACCTCACCTCTCCTCTTCTCTCCGTCCCCCCCTCTCCTCTCCTCTTCTCTCCGTCCCCTCACCTCTCCTCTTCTCTCCGTCCCCCCACCTCTCCTCACCTCTCCTCTTCTCTCCGTCCCCTCACCTCTCCTCACCTCTTCTCTCCGCCCCCACCTCTCCTCACCTCTTCTCTTCTCTCCGTCCCCCACCTCTCCACTTCTCTCCGTCCCCCCACCCTCTCCTCTTCTCTCCGTCCCCCCACCTCTCCTCTTCTCTCCGTCCCCCACCTCTCCTCTTCTCTCCGTCCCCCCACCTCTCCTCTTCTCTCCGTCCCCCCACCTCTCCTCACCTCTTCTCTCCGCCCCCTCACCTCTCCTCACCTCTTCTCTCCGCCCCCTCACCTCTCCTCTTCTCTCCGTCCCTCACCTCTCCTCACCTCACCTCTCCTCTTCTCTCCGTCCCCTCACCTCTTCTCTCCGTCCCCCCACCTCTCCTCTTCTCTCCGTCCCCTCACCTCCCCACCTCACCTCTCCTCTTCTCTCCGTCCCCCCACCTCTCCTCTTCTCTCCGTCCCCCCACCTCTCCTCTTCTCTCCGTCCCCCCACCTCTCCTCTTCTCTCTCCCCCACCTCTCCTCTTCTCTCCTCCCCCCCCCACCTCTCCTCTTCTCTCCGTCCCCCACCTCTCCTCTTCTCTCCGTCCCCCACCCTCTCCTCACCTCTTCTCTCCGCCCCCTCCCCTCTCCTCACCTCTTCTCTCCGCCCCCTCACCTCTCCTCACCTCTTCTCTCCGCCCCCTCACCTCTCCTCACCTCTTCTCTCCGCCCCCTCACCTCTCCTCACCTCTTCTCTCCGCCCCCTCACCTCTCCTCTTCTCTCCGTCCCCTCACCTCACCTCTCCTCTTCTCTCCGTCCCCTCACCTCTCCTC
Source organism: Oncorhynchus keta (assembly GCF_023373465.1). NCBI lineage: Eukaryota > Metazoa > Chordata > Actinopteri > Salmoniformes > Salmonidae > Oncorhynchus > Oncorhynchus keta. The sequence goes on along the minus strand of NW_026286065.1, from coordinate 70,082 downwards.
ACCTCTTCTCTCCGTCCCCCCACCTCTCCTCTTCTCTCCGTCCCCTCACCTCTCCTCTTCTCTCCGTCCCCTCACCTCTCCTCACCTCACCTCTCCTCTTCTCTCCGTCCCCTCACCTCACCTCTCCTCTTCTCTCCGTCCCCTCACCTCTCCTCTCCTCTTCTCTCCGTCCCCCCACCTCTCCTCTTCTCTCCGTCCCCCCACCTCTCCTCTTCTCTCCGTCCCCCCACCTCTCCTCTTCTCTCCGTCCCCCCACCTCTCCTCTTCTCTCCGTCCCCTCACCTCTCCTCTTCTCTCCGTCCCCCCACCTCTCCTCTTCTCTCCGCCCCCCACCTCTCTCTTCTCTCCGTCCCCCCCTCTCCTCTTCTCTCCGTCCCCACCTCTCCTCACCTCTTCTCTCCGCCCCCTCACCTCACCTCTTCTCTCCGCCCCCTCACCTCTCCTCTTCTCTCCGTCCCCTCACCTCTCCTCACCTCACCTCTCCTCTTCTCTCCGTCCCCTCACCTCTCCTCACCTCTTCTCTCCGTCCCCCACCTCTCCTCTTCTCTCCGTCCCCTCACCTCTCTCACTCCTCACCTCTCCTCTTCTCTCCGTCCCCCACCTCTCCTCTTCTCTCCGTCCCCCCACCTCTCCTCTTCTCTCCGTCCCCCCATCTCTCCTCTTCTCTCCGTCCCCCCACCTCTCCTCTTCTCTCCGTCCCCCCACCTCTCCTCACCTCTTCTCTCCGCCCCCTCACCTCTCCTCACCTCTTCTCTCCGCCCCCCTCACCTCTCCTCACCTCTTCTCTCCGCCCCTCACCTTCCTCTTCTCTCCGTCCCCCACCTCTCCTCTTCTCTCCGTCCCTCACCTCTCCTCACCTCACCTCTCTCTCTCTCCGTCCCCCCACCTCTCCTCTTCTCTCTCGTCCCCCCACCTCTCCTCTTCTCTCCGTCCCCCCACCTCTCCTCTTCTCTCCCGTCCCCCACCTCTCCTCTTCTCTCCGTCCCCCACCTCTCCTCTTCTCTCCGTCCCCCCACCTCTCCTCTTCTCTCCGTCCCCCACCTCTCCTCTTCTCTCCTTCCCCTCACCTCTCCTCTTCTCTCTCCGTCCCCACCTCTCCTCTTCTCTCCGTCCCCCACCTCTCCTCTTCTCTCCGTCCCCCACCTCTCCTCTTCTCTCCGTCCCCCCACCTCTCTCTCTTCTCTCCGTCCCCTCCCCTCACCTCTCCTCTTCTCTCCGTCCCCTCACCTCTCCTCTTCTCTCCGTCCCCCCACCTCTCCTCTTCTCTCCGTCCCCTCACCTCACCTCTCCTCTTCTCTCCGTCCCCTCACCTCTCCTCTTCTCTCCGTCCCCCCACCTCTCCTCTTCTCTCCGTCCCCTCACCTCTCCTCTTCTCTCCGTCCCCTCACCTCTCCTCTTCTCTCCGTCCCCCACCTCTCCTCTTCTCTCCGTCCCCCACCTCTCCTCTTCTCTCCGTCCCCTCACCTCACCTCTCCTCTTCTCTCCGTCCCCTCACCTCTCCTCTTCTCTCCGTCCCCCCATCTCTCCTCTTCTCTCCGTCCCCCCACCTCTCCTCTTCTCTCTGTCCCCTCTCCTCTTTCCTCTTGTTTTTTCTTTACCCTTATGATGCCTTCAATCACCTTTTTTTCTATGTTCTCCAGTCTCTTCAGCCCTGTCAGTTCTAGTCTCCAGTTGTGTTCCAGAGGTATCATGCTCTGCGTCTGTTCAGATAGTCTTTACTTCTCTGTTGAATCCCCTAGTAAAGATAGTTGCAGTAAATCCTAGAATGTCCAGAGGAATGAGAGTTCTCTTTCTCCCTGTGCTGGGCTACCTGGGGCAGCAGAGGAACAATCCCTCAAATGGAGAAACAAAGACAGCCTTGTTAACGTGGTGCTGTGCAGAACTCTGCTCTCTCTGTGTGTACCCTCTCTCCTATTTCTCTCTCGCTCTCTGTGTGTAATCTCTCTCCTCTCTCTCTCTCTCTCTCTCTGTGTGTAACCTCTCTCCTATTTCTCTCGTTCTCTCTGTGTGTACCCTCTCTCCTATTTCTCTCGTTCTCTCTGTGTGTACCCTCTCTCCTATTTCTCTCGTTCTCTCTGTGTGTAACCTCTCTCCTATTTCTCTCGTTCTCTCTGTGTGTAACCTCTCTCCTATTTCTCTCGTTCTCTCTGTGTGTAACCTCTCTCCTATTTCTATCGTTCTCTCTGTGTGTACCCTCTCTCCTATTTCTCTCGTTCTCTCTGTGTGTACCCTCTCTCCTATTTCTCTCTCGCTCTCTCTCTCTACCTCTCTCGCTCTCTCGCTCTCTCTCTCCCTCTCTCGCTCTCTCTCTCTCTACCTCTCTCGCTCTCTCGCTCTCTCTCTACCTCTCTCGCTCTCTCTCTCTACCTCTCTCTCCTATCTCTCGCTCTCTACTGTCTACCTCTCTCGCTCTCTCTCTCTCTGTCTACCTCTACCTCTCTCTCTCTCTGTCTCTCTCTCTCTGTCTCTCTCTGTCTACTCTCTCTCTCTCTCTATTCTCTCTCTCTCTCTCTGTCTCTCTCTCTCTCTCTCTCTCTCTCTCTCTCTCTCTCTCTCTCTCTCTCTCTCTCTCTCTCTCTCTCTCTCTCTCTCTCTCTCTCTCTCTCTCTCTCTCTCTCTCTCTCTCTCTCTCTCTACCTCTCTGTCTACCTCTCTTGCTCTCTCTCTCTACCTCTCTGTCTACCTCTCTTGCTCTCTCTCTCTACCTCTCTTGCTCTCTCTCTCTCTCTACCTCTCTCGCTCGCTTCTTGTCCTAGTCACTGGAACAGAATGATGAACTCTGCACAATGAATAGATTAAAGTTTAATCTGCACATTTTGAATAGGAGGCAGTGCAACCGTTGGTTCAGTGTTTCCCCATTGGAATCCAGTCATAATTACTCTGGCTGGCAGACATATTACATCTCTCAGGGTGGAGCGGAGTGGGAACACACACACACAGGGGTCTATCTCGGCCAGGTTAATAAAATGGGGGGTTCCTCCACAGTGCAGTTATTATTCATCCTTGCGTGAAGCGAGAGAAGGCCATACACCAGAGAGAATTACATTTGCGTAATGCAGCCTTTTAATCTCTCTGTGTGTGTGTGTGTGTGTGTGTGTGTGTGTGTGTGTGTGTGTGTGTGTGTGTGTGTGTGTGTGTGTGTGTGTGTGTGTGTGTGTGTGTGTGTGTGTGTGTGTGTGTGTGTGTGTGTGTGTGTGTGTGTGTGCTAGGGGTGTAACTGTTCACTAGACCCACAGTTTGGTATGTATTGCTTTGGAGTTTGTTTCGGTACAGTGGAAGTGAAATGCCTACAGTTACTGTAGTTATTTCTGGTTTATTCCTGATTACAGATGTGATCTTTAGTCCTGTAAGGCCTGGTGACATCACCACCAGGAATAACAACACTTTGGATTCTCTTACATCACAACTCCCCATTACTCATCAACCACTCTGACGTGCAGTATGTGTGTGAAATCCATATGTAAACTTGGCTCAGACATTGTTTAGGTCTGTGTGCTGTTTTCTTCCCAAGACGTTTGGGTGGTCCTTCTGTAGCACAGTTGGTAGAGCATGGCGCTTGTAACGCCAGGGTAGTGGGTTCGATTCCCGGGACCACCCATACGTAGAATGTATGCACACATGACTGTAAGTCGCTTTGGATAAAAGCGTCTGCTAAATGGCATATATTATTATTATTATTATTATATTATCATATATTATTATTATTACAAGAAGGTGCTGACTTGTGTGACATAAAGGGCTTGTGTCTGTAGCACGGTACTTGTCCTCTCCCACTCTGGGGGGTCATGTGATGAGCTGTCACTGTTAAGTAGCTCTCTGTGACTCTGGAGGTCCATCTGTCTGGAGTAAACGCAACACAAATGAAAGACAACTCTGGCTTTATCTTGTGTCGTGTCTTTACTATCGTTAAACTGAAGACATAGTTTTCATCAAAGATGCTCTGTAATAGTATTACTCGATCAACTGATTAATCATGTAAATGTAATTAACTAGGAAGTCCTACAATAACTTTTCAGATATTTTATCTGATCAATTAGTCTTCGGATTAATAAATGATTTACTTTACCTCATGTTAGTCTCATTCCAAACGTCATAAATTGTTGGTTATCTGCACAAACCCAGTCTTCACAATGAGTCATCCATAATTCAATTGTCTTAAATAATTTAAATAAATAATGTATTTATTACTAATTAAGTAATTCACAGAAATGCATAAACAAACAGTAAATATGGTTACATGAAATGATAGAATGAGCCCTAGTGGGTGAAACCGGCATGGCGGCTTCAAAAGGGGAAGTGGGGGTTGACTAAGAAGTCACTACAAAGTGATAATTATAACAATTAAAATGCTAATCCTTTACACATGAACGCTCACTCATTCGGGAACAATTGCAATCAATATATATATTTACTCTCAGTGTGTCGTCTTGATCGCTGATGAAAAGTTTGTTTCTTTTGTAGAATTGTCCTCTCTGTCTTGGTTATAGAGGATAGTTCAGAGTGGCATTCATTTGTTTCGTTATAGAGTGGATGTTTCGGCGGTTGTCGTTCTTCGCGTTCAATGATACCGAATTCCTAGCTGCAGACTAGTAATTAATATCAAAGACTTGTTCTTATTCTGTCGGTATCGATAGTCTAAGAGTTTAACCACGTGGTATGGTTAAAAGATTCAGCAATGGTCTACAACCTTTGTCCCCCTCCTAATGGAGAAAAACATGGTCTGGTGATCATTTCTTAAAGTTGGGTTTTATTCGGAATGACAGAGAAAAGGGTCTGTCCCAGGATGCCTGACCCTAACTGGGCTCAGGGGCGGTCCTCTGATTTAGTTCAAATCAAAAGGGAATTGTATTTTTCTTCATTAAACAGTCCAAAATCATATTACACAATTATACAAACAGTATCATACTCACTCATTCATCTTATACAACAATTAGATGTAAACCTCATATCTTATATAAACAGTGTTATGGTAATGTGGACACACAGTCTCCCATGAGCTTCCCCAAGTTGTAACAAACGGACCAGTTGGTAGCTGGATTCTTCACCGATCTTTTATACTTTCTCCGGAACATGAAATTTGTTCGTACCTCAAGTTCTGTGAGGTGGAAGGATTTCCTTTGTCCTCTATGAAAATTGACTCTCTCTATACTGTGTGTCCATGAGGAGATCCTCAGGAATTTACAACGTCTCTCTGACCACAGCAACCTAGTTGACGTCTTTGTCTTGCGGTGGACGTCTTTGTCTTGCGGTGGACGTCTTTGTCTTGCGGTGGACGTCTTTGTCTTGCGGTGGACGTCGTTGTCTTGCGGTGGACGTCGTTGTCTTGCGGTGGACGTCGTTGTCTTGCGGTGGACGTCGTTGTCTTGCGTGGACGTCGTTGTCTTGCGGTGGACGTCGTTGTCTTGCGGTGGACGTCGTTGTCTTGCGGTGGACGTCGTTGTCTTGCGGTGGACGTCGTTGTCTTGCGGTGGACGTCGTTGTCTTGCGGTGGACGTCGTTGTCTTGCGGTGGACGTCTTTGTCTTGCGGTGGACGTCGTTGTCTTGCGGTGGACGTTGTTGTCTTGCGGTTGTCTTGTATCAGAGGTTGAAGAGATGAGTGATTTTGTGTTCTTCAGTTAAACCAACGGTGGGTAGTTCCAGCTTTCAATAACTCCATCCATTGTCTGAGCTACCTGTATGAATGACGCTATTCAGAGAAACTCAGTCGACCAACAGCTTTCATTATCAAACCGTACAGTATCAACATGGAGGCAGGGGGGCTTGGTGCCGTCAGTACCCAGGATGAAGGCAGTGATGCTAGGCATCGACACAGACATGGTCGTCTGTCTTAATCCAGAGCTCCATCCCTCCAGTAGGCTCTCTGTATAGAATGTGATTATCCTGGCGTAGGCTCTCTCTATAGAATGTGATTATCCTGGCGTAGGCTCGCTGTATAGAATGTGGTTATCCTGGCGTAGGCTCTCTCTATAGAATGTGATTGTCCTGGCGTAGGCTCTCTGTATAGAATGTGATTATCCTGGCGTAGGCTCTCTGTATAGAATGTGATTATCCTGGCGTAGGCTCTCTGTATAGAATGTGATTATCCTGGTGTAGGCTCTCTCTATAGAATGTGATTATCCTGGCATAGGCTCTCTGTATAGAATGTGGTTATCCTGGCGTAGGCTCTCTCTATAGAATGTGCTTATCCTGGCGTAGGCTCGCTGTATAGAATGTGATTATCCTGGTGTAGGCTCTCTGTATAGAATGTGATTATCCCGGCGTAGGCTCTCTGTATAGAATGTGATTATCCTGGCGTAGGCTCTCTATAGAATGTGATTATCCTGGCATAGGCTCTCTCTATAGAATGTGATTATCCTGGCATAGGCTCTCTCTATAGAATGTGTTTATCCTGGCGTAGGCTGTCTGTATAGAATGTGATTATCGTGGCGTAGGCTCTCTATAGAATGTGATTATCCTGACGTAGGCTCTCTCTATAGAATGTGATTATCCTGACGTAGGCTCTCTATAGAATGTGATTATCCTGACGTAGGCTCTCTGTAGAATGTGATTATCCTGACGTAGGCTCTCTCTATAGAATGTGATTATCCTGGCGTAGGCTCTCTATAGAATGTGATTGTCCTGGCGTAGGCTCTCTCTGTAGAATGTGATTATCCTGACGTAGGCTCTCTCTATAGAATGTGATTATCCTGGCGTAGGCTCTCTCTATAGAATGTGATTATCCTGGCGTAGGCTCTCTCTATAGAATGTGAGTATCCTGGCGTAGGCTCTCTCTATAGAATGTGAGTATCCTGGCGTAGGCTCTCTCTATAGAATGTGATTATCCTGGCGTAGGCTCTCTCTATAGAATGTGATTATCCTGGCGTAGGCTCTCTCTATAGAATGTGATTATCCTGGCGTAGGCTCTCTAGAATGTGATTATCCTGGCGTAGGCTCTCTATAGAATGTGACTATCCTGGCGTAGGCTCCCTATATAGAATGTGATTATCCTGGCGTAGGCTCCATATGGATTGAGATCAAAGGGGATACTGAGAACAGACCCCAGAACATTCCCTGCTCGGTTAACTTCTCCTTCACAACCCTGACTGGGAGTCCTGGTCTGGCTCCATTGGGAATGGATCTGGGAATGGATCTGGGAATGGTTTGTGATGACAGACAGGTTGTTCCATGTCATTTCAACAAGCCATGACCCCCACCATGTCAGATTGTTCTGAAATCATATGTTAGAAACAGATGAGATGTTTGCCTGAGTTACACCAGGAACGCACAATCCCTCCATCAGTGCTCAGACTGTCCTCATTAGGCTGAGAGGCTGAACTGAGGGCTTGTAGACCTGTTGTAAGGCAGGTCCTCACCAGACATTACTGGCAACAACGTCGCCTTTGGGCACAAACCCACCATCGCTGGACCAGACAGGACTGGCAGAAAGTGCTCTTCACAGACGAGTCGCGGTTTTGTCTCACCAGGGGTGATGGTCGGATTCACGTTTATCATCGAAGGAATGAGCATTACACCGATGCCTGTACTCTGGAGCGGGAGCGGTTTGGAGGTGGAGGGTCCGTCATGGTCTGGGGCGGTGTGTCACAGCATCATCAGACTGAGCTTGTTGTCATTGCAGGCAATCTCAACGCTGTACGTTACAGGGAAGACATCCTCCTCCCTCATGTGGTACCCTTCCTGCAGGCTCATCCTGACATGACCCTCCAGCATGACAATGCCACCAGCCATACTGCTCGTTCTGTGCGTGATTTCCTGCAAGACAGGAATGTCAGTGTTCTGCCATGGCCATCAAAGAGCCCGGATCTCAATCCCATTGAGCACGTCTGGGACGTGGTGGATTGGAGGGTGAGGGATATGGCCATTCCCCCCACTAATGTCCGGGAACTGGCAGGTGCCTTGGTGGAAGAGTGGGGTAACATCTCATCTCATTGGCAAATCTGGGGCAGTCCATGAGGAGATGCACTGCAGTACTTAATGCAGCTGGTGGCCACACCAGATACTGACTGTTACTTTTGATTTTGACCCCCTCTTTGTTCAGGGACACATTATTCCATTTCTGTTAGTCACATGTCTGTGGAACTTGTTCAGTTTATGTCTCAGTTGTTGAACCTTATGTTCATACAAATATTTACACATGATAAGTTTGCTGAAAATAAACTCAGTTGACAGTGAGAGGACTTATTTTATTTTATGAATCCTAGAAATTAAAATGACCAATTTGGAGATCAAATTATATTTCAACAAAATGTTTCAGGAATGGTAATCATATCTGTTTGTAACAACAGAAAAGATTTCAGAACATTCTGAGATGGTGTGTGTCGATATCCTCTTAATTTAGTTTTTTGAGGTGGAACGACTGTATAAGGTGGTGGGAAACTGGACCAAACTGGTTTCTTTACAGGAAGAGTAATCACTTTAACCTTTGCGTGTGTGTTGATTGGAAGCAGCTGTCTCTCACACATTACAGGACATTGGAGGTTAACAGCAGGGCAACGGGGCTAATTACCTCAGCCCAGAGAGGATAGAGTATAGCTTTACACAGTAGTAAATCATAGAGTAACACTGACACAGACTGCACATGGACTCACTCACTCACTCACTCACTCACTCACTCACTCACTCACTCACTCACTCTCAGTCTCTCTCTCTCTCACACACAAACATACACACACTGTATGTTGACGACACATATCTCTTGTGTCTCCTCCCCCGGGTAGACCCAGTGTCTCCTCCCCCGGATAGACCCAGTGTCTCCTCCCCCGAGTAGACCCAGTGTCTCCTCCCCCGGGTAGACCCAGTGTCTCCTCCCCCGGGTAGACCCAGTGTCTCCTCCTCCGGGTAGACCCAGTGTCTCCTCCCCCGGGTAGACCCAGTGTCTCCTCCCCCGGGTAGACCCAGTGTCTCCTCCCCCGGGTAGACCCAGTGTCTCCTCCCCCGGGTAGACCCAGTGTCTCCTCCCCCGGGTAGACCCAGTGTCTCCTCCCCCGGGTAGACCCAGTGTCTCCTCCCCCGGGTAGACCCAGTGTCTCCTCCCCCGGGTAGACCCAGTGTCTCCTCCCCCGGGTAGACCCAGTGTCTCCTCCCCCGGGTAGACCCAGTGTCTCCTCCCCCGGGTAGACCCAGTGTCTCCTCCCCCGGGTAGACCCAGTGTCTCCTCCCCCGGGTAGACCCAGTGTCTCCTCCCCCGGGTAGACCCAGTGTCTCCTCCCCCGGGTAGACCCAGTGTCTCCTCCCCCGGGTAGACCCAGTGTCTCCTCCCCCGGGTAGACCCAGTGTCTCCTCCCCCGGGTAGACCCAGTGTCTCCTCCCCCGGGTAGACCCAGTGTCTCCTCCCCCGGGTAGACCCAGTGTCTCCTCCCCCGGGTAGACCCAGTGTCTCCTCCTCACTCACTCACTCACTCACTCACTCACTCACTCTCGGTCTCTCTCTCTCTCACACACACTGTATGTTGACCCAGTGTCTCCTCCCCGGGTAGACCCAGTGTCTCCTCCCCGGGTAGACCCAGTGTCTCCTCCCCCGGGTAGACCCAGTGTCTCCTCCCCCGAGTAGACCCAGTGTCTCCTCCCCCGGGTAGACCCAGTGTCTCCTCCCCCGGGTAGACCCAGTGTCTCCTCCCCCGGGTAGACCCAGTGTCTCCTCCCCCGGGTAGACCCAGTGTCTCCTCCCCCGGGTAGACCCAGTGTCTCCTCCCCCGGGTAGACCCAGTGTCTCCTCCCCCAGGTAGACCCAGTGTCTCCTCCTCACTCACTCACTCACTCACTCACTCACTCACTCTCGGTCTCTCTCTCTCTCACACACACTGTATGTTGACGACACATATCTCTTGTGTCTCCTCCCCCGGGTAGACCCAGTGTCTCCTCCCCCCGGTAATATAAACTACCTGGACTTATGGATCATCAAAGAGAATGATGCATTACACACAGACTTATACACAAAGCCCACAGATCACAATACCCTGCTACATGGGGATAAAGGTAAAATGAAAAAGAATGTTCTACCATACAGCCAGTCATGCAGGGTTAAACCAATCTGGGGCCATCTGACAGATTTTGACAGCAATGCTATAAAAAAAAGACAGATAAATTCAAAATGAGGCTAACAAGGACAAAACTCTTGACGCTGCAATGATTAAAATATCTCAAAAACCAAGAGAGGAATTACTAAAAACTCAACCAAAGAAGAAAAACGACACAATCGTCTTTTGCACTAAGTACACCAAGGGTTCAGTGAAAATGAAAGCAATCCTGATAAAGCACTGGCATATTCTGCAAACAGACAACAAAAATCACACACCTCTTCAAGGAACCCCCCTGGTGGTCTATAAGTGTGGTCGCAATTTTGGAGGTAGTTTGGTGAGATCTGACATGTCCCCTGAGCCCACTCAGACACTCTTGACACCTAACACAAATGGGAACGACAAACGTGGCTCATGAGCACAGTGCAATATCACTATAAAACGTCTTTCTTCAGACACCCACATACAGGTGGAAAGATCCCTGTTAGGGGCATCATCTCATGCAAGACCACGGGAGTAATCTCCCTCATCACCTGTTCATGTGGACAAGCCTACGTAGGACAAACGAAAAGACAATTAAAACAACGCATAGCTGGACCCCGCAGCTCAATCAGGTGTAAGAACATTGACTCTCCAGTAGCAGATCACTTTGTTGAAGCTAACAGTTCAATTTCCTCCCTCAAATACACAGGCATTGAGCATGTTGCTCTACCAAGGAGAGGAGGTAACATGGAGATCCTACTACAACAGGAGGGTTACTGGATATCCTGGCTAAAAACATTGACGCTTACTGGTCTGAATATTGACTTTGATCTCAGGCCGTTCTTAGGAACAAATCTTATAAATGGATATTCTTTCTACACCTAATATGTTCCCCCTGTTGATGATGCTCATTATACATTAAGGTTGAACCAAAATATTACATGTAACAAATATGAAATTAAATACGTAACAATTATGTGAAATTTAATTCAACAATAATGTATGTTGATGCTAATTCGATGTACAATATTCCATTATGTTTCTATATGATAACAATAGCACAATATATTTAATATGCCATATACTTTTTAAATGCATTTGTATTTTTAATATACAGTTTCACCCCTAACTAATGTCATTGGTTGCACCAAATGCACTGTTTGTCTACTTAACCTGGTTCAAGTGTTGGTGACATTACCTTGATAAAGGCACGGTGATGCCGAAACGTTGGTAAATACCAGTAAACTGCTGGGAGTTCATAGTCTGCAACGTTATTTACTTTGATAGTTCATAGTTTATTTGCCTTTTAGTCAGCACCTCCACACAAACACATTTTCCTGGGTGTGCGCCAGCTCATGTCTTTACACACACACACACACACACACACACACACACACACACACACACACACACACACACACACACACACACACACTGTAGGTTGAAGACACACACACAGAAACCGATAGGCCGAATCTCTGAAACCCACAACCCCAATCTCCCCAACCCCCAGTCAGTCAGACGGTCACATTGCAATATGAGAAACCCCATCACATGGTTTATATGACTTATATTATGACTAAAATATTTCTGCTGTGTGTGTTCTTTTGGAGTTGTGTGGGCTAAGCAGCCGAGAGAGAAGGTTTTGTCCAGAGTTGTGAAAGAGGAATCAAATGTTCAGCCTTGTGCTGATGAAGGAACACACACCCTGATGAGTGACAGTCGTCACGCAGCGCCTCACAACACTCTGAGTGCTGACAATGACAACTAATGCAGCCCCATCAGGCAGGCATCTTAGGAGACATCTACCTATAGCACTGATGACATGTGGGGAGGCAGGGAGGGGGGGTGCATGGAGTTCATGGGACAGTTACCCAGCTCTAATCTGGAACTGGACTCCAACAATCACAAAGTCCCAGTGAGAGCTGCCACTGACCCAGTGAGAACTGGTCTTTGTTATGATGAACACAGTGGTGTCTAGCGCTACTATTTCATCATATCAAAGACCCAGTGAGAGCTGCCATTGTGGTGTCTAGCTCTACTATTTCATCATATCAAAGACCCAGTGAGAGCTGCCACTGTGGTGTCTAGCTCTACTATTTCATCATATCAAAGACCCAGTGAGAGCTGCCACTGTGGTGTCTAGCTCTACTATTTCATCATATCAAAGAACCAGTGAGAGCTGCCATTGTGGTGTCTAGCTCCACTATTTCATCATATCAAAGACCCAGTGAGAGCTGCCACTGTGGTGTCTAGCTCTACTATTTCATCATATCAAAGACCCAGTGAGAGCTGCCACTGTGGTGTCTAGCTCTACTATGTCCCTCGTAATGGTTTCTCAGAGAGCTTACTTCACTTTGGCTTTTGTGAGGAGACTGGAGGGCAGAGCCTGAGTCCCAGTTTGTGTTGATTCTCACTCTGTCCCTCTGTTCTGTCCTCATTAAACGTTGTTATGCACTGATTAACCTGTTGCGACGAGCAATCCCGTATCCGGGAGCAACATTTTCACAAAAACAAGAAAAGCATTCAAATAAAATCATTTACCTTTGAAGAACTTCTGATGTTTTCAATGAGGAGACTCTCGGTTAGATAGCAAATGTTCAGTTTTTCCAAAAAGATTATTTGTGTAGGAGAAATCGCTCCGTTTTGTTCATCACGTTTGGGTAAGAAAACCCCCCGAAAATTCAGTCATTACAACGGCAAACTTTTTTCCAAATTAACTCCATAATATTGACAGAAACATGGCAAACGTTGTTTAGAATCAATCCTCAAGGTGTTTTTCACATATCTATTCGATGATAAATCACTCGTGGCAGTTTGGTTTCTCATCTGAACAAAATGGAAAAATGCACGCACCTGGAGATTACGCAATAGTTTCGACGGAGGACACTGAGCGGACACCTGGTAAATGTAGTCTCTTATGGTAAATTTTCCAATGATATGCCTACAAATACGTCACAATGCTGCCGAAACCTTGGGGAAACGACGGAAAGTGTAGGCTCATTCCTTGAGCATTCACAGCCATATAAGGAGACATTGGAACACAGCACATTCCAAATCTGGTTCACTTCCTGTATGAAATTTAATCTTGGTTTCACCTGTAGCATTAGTTCTGTGGTACTCACAGACAATATCTTTGCAGTTTTGGAAACGTCAAAGTGTTTTCTTTACAAAGCTGTCAATTATATGCATAGTCGAGCATCTTTTCGTGAATAAATATCTTGTTTAAAACGGGAACGTTTTTCGTCCAAAACTGAAATACTGCCCCCAGAGGTTCAAGAGGTTAATACTGTAGACCATCATCATCATCATTGTGGTGGTCTGAGCTCTAACACCATGTATAGAGCTTTTAGGACTGTTTGTTTTCTTCAAAAGCCTTCAAGACTGAGTCAGAGCTGTTACTCTGTGTGTCTGTAGAAGTTGCCCTTTGTCACAGGTCCAAAATCAGCTTACTTACATAGCTTCCTGTTAGGAGGCGAAATACCAACTGACCTTAAGTCAGTGTGTAAATGTAACTTCATTCTCCTCATGTGCTTAAGTGTCCTGACAAGCCCCAGAACTCACTGAGATATTATCACGTTGTTCCAACAGAGGTATTTCAGGAACGGCCTTGGGCAAGAACACACCGTCTTACTAATACAGAACAGAGGAGAACAGGACAGTGGAACAGGACAGAAGACAATGGAACAGAGGAGTAGAACAGAACATTGTGTTTCTCTGTTGAGCTGTTCCTGTTGGGCTGCTACTGGCAGAACATCAGGTGTGCCTTCTACCTAATCCCCTGAGAGAGAACTTAAGGCAGGCAGTGTTGGTATATTGTAAATGTCTTCATGGTTTGCATCAGTGCCTGGGGAGGAGCCATCAAATCAAATTGTATTGGTCACATACACATGGTGAGCAGATGTAAATGTGAGTGTAGAGAAATGTTTGTGCTTCTGGTTCCCACCATGCAGTAATATGTAACAAGTAATTTAACTTAATAACTACCTTGTAAAGGAATGAATAAGAATATGTACATATAAATATATGGATGAGCGATGGCCGAACGACAGGCAAGATGCAGTAGATGGTATAGAGTACAGTATATACATATGAGATGAGTAATGTAGGGTATGTAAACATTATAGAAAGTGGCATAAGACCAATTAGGATCCCCCCCGCTCCAGCAGCCTCCCAACTGAGTGGTAAATCATCTGGAAGTATGGAGCAAAATATCAATTATTGACTTGGTCCCAGATCTGTCTCAGCCTGGTCCCAGATCTGTCTTAGCCTGGTCCCAGATCTGTCTTAGCCTGGTCCCAGATCTGTCTTAGCCTGGTCCCAGATCTGTCTTAGCCTGGTCCCAGATCTGTCTTAGCCTGGTTCCAGAGCTGTGTTAGCCTGTCTTAGCCTGGTCCCAGGTATGTCTTAGCCTGGTCCCAGGTATGTCTTAGCCCGGTCCCAGGTATGTCTTAGCCCGGTCCCAGGTATGTCTTAGCCCGGTCCCAGGTATGTCTTAGCCTGGTCCCAGTTACTGACTGTTTTCATCCCTTCCTAATAAAGAAGATGAAGAGGTTTATGAACCAGGTAAAGGTCAAAGTGCTCATAGAGAAGCTACAGAGATGGTGGTGTTGTGGTCTGATTTTTAGCACTTCATTTAACATGTTTCTACTGAGGATGTTGCTTTGTTCTCTGGGTCAGAAGGAACGTGTCGGAAAGGGTTCCCTTTGGGTCACAGCCAAAGTGTTTGGTTAGGTCTCACAACAACCCACCCAAAAGGTTTTGGGAAAAGTTTGTGAATCGTTGTGAGTTTTTGCAAAGAGTAGTTTCTCTGCCCCCATGCTGAGGGCGTACCCATAATGCAACAGGACGTCCCAGCAACAGGACACCTTTGTTACCTTGGCACTGTGCCACTCCTCTCAACCTCTCCTCAAATCCCTTTGATTCCAGGAGAGTTTGACTACCGAAAAACTGTAGACAGGGATGAAAGGATGAGGGGAGGAGAGAAGAGGAGTTTGCCTGCAAAGCGAATGCTGCATACACTTCTTTCTTTTGAAAAAACCCCAACTTGTTTTATCGGCCGTGTCAAATTCACTGATCCACATCTCAACATCTGAGGGGAGTTTGGGGAGCGGGTGAATTGATTTTCCCTCCTTTATATTTAGTGGGAAGGATGAGGATGAATAATAATGAAAGAATGGAAGGTAGGAACGCTGAAGTAGAACTGAATAACTTAGTGCTAAAAAATATATAAAATACATTAGAGGATGTTATTAAACGTTGTTAACCTTAATGTCTTCATGTTTATTTCATGTCTTATTATCTGTTGAAACGTCCCCTCAGGCCTGTCTGTGATGACTAAGTTACAAAGCCACAGAAAAACTAATAGAATTGAATGATTAAGATTAGGAACTAATTATATATTTTCCCCTTATCTGTACACTTCTAACTCTCTCTTCTCCCCCTCTCACTCCTTCCCTCCTCTTCTCCCCCTCTCACTCCTTCCTTCCTCTTCTCCCCCTCTCATGCCTTCCTTCCTCTTCTCCCCCTCTCACTCCTTCCCTCCCTTCTCCCCCCTTCCTCCTTCCTTCCTCTTCTCCCCCTCTCAGCCTTCCTTCCTCTTCTCCCCCTCTCTTACGCCCCTTCCTCTTCTCTGTCTCAGCCTTCCTTCCTCTTCTCCCCCTCTACTCCTTCCTTCCTTTCCCCCCTCTCAGTTCTTCCTCTCTTCTCCCCTCTCCCCTTCCTTCCTCTTCTCCCTCTCTCAGCCTTCCTTCCTCTTCTCCCCCTCTCAGCCTTCCTTCCCTTCTCCCCATCTCTTTCCCCTTCCTCTTCTCCCCTCTCACTCCTTCCTTCCTCTTCTCCCCTCTCAGCCTTCCTTCCTCTTCTCCCCATCTCCTCCTTCCCCTTCCTCTTCTCCCCTCTCCTCCTTCCTTCCTCTTCTCCCCCTCTCCTCCTTCCCCTTCCTCTTCTCCCCCTCTCCTTTCCTTCCTCTTCTCCCCCTCTCCTCCTTCCTTCCTCTTTCTCCCCATCTCAGAGTTCCCCTTCCTCTTCTCCCCTCTCCTCCTTCCTTCCTTCATCTTCTCCCCTCTCCTCCTTCATCTTCTTCTCTCCCCTCTCACTCCTTCCTTCCTCTTCTCCCCTCTCAGGATTCCTTCATCTTCTCCCCCTCTCAAAGAGGAGTTCCTCTCTTCTCCCCCTCTCACTCCTTCCTTCCTTCCTCTTCTCCCATTCTCACTCCTTCCTTCCTTCATCTTCTCCCCCTCTCACTCTTCCTTCCTTCCTCTTCTCCCATTCTCTCCTTCCTTCCTTCATCTTCTCCCCCTCTCAGGAGAGTCTTCTTCTCCCCTCTCTCCTTCCTTCCTCTTCTCCCCCTCTCCTCCTTCCTTCCTTCATCTTCTCCCCTCTCTCTCCTTCCTTCCTTCCTCTTCTCCCCTCTCCTCCTTCCTTCCTTCCTTTCTCCCATTCTCAGGATCTTCTCCCCCTCTCACCTTCCTTCCTCTTCTCCCCTCTCACTCCTTCCTTCCTTCATCTTCTCCCCTCTCCTCCTTCCTTCCTCTTCTCCCCCTCTCAGGAGATCTTCTCCCCCTCTCACTCCTTCCTTCCTTCATCTTCTCCCCCTCTCACTCCTTCCTTCCTTCTTCTTCTCCCCCTCTCACTCCTTCCTTCCTCTTCTCCCCCTCTCAAAGTTCATCTTCTCCCCTCTCTCCTTCCTTCCTTCCTCTTCTCCCCCTCTCACTCCTTCCTTCCTTCATCTTCTCCCCCTCTCACTCCTTCCTTCCTTCTTCTTCTCCCCTCTCACTCCTTCCTTCCTCTTCTCCCCCTCTCACTCCTTCCTTCCTTCATCTTCTCCCCCTCTCACTCCTTCCTTCCTTCATCTTCTCCCCCTCTCACTCCTTCCCCTTCCTCTTCTCCCCCTCTCACTCCTTCCTTCCTCTTCTCCCCCTCTCACTCCTTCCTTCCTTCCTCTTCTCCCCCTCTCACTCCTTCCTTCCTCTTCTCCCCCTCTCACTCCTTCCTTCCTCTTCTCCCCCTCTCACTCCTTCCCCTTCCTCTTCTCCCCCTCTCACTCCTTCCTTCCTTCATCTTCTCCCCCTCTCACTCCTTCCTTCCTCTTGAAACGTCTCCTCCTTCCTTCTCTTCTCCCCCTCTCACTCCTTCCTTCCTTCCTCTTCTCCCCCTCTCACTCCTTCCTTCCTCTTCTCCCCCTCTCACTCCTTCCTTCCTCTTCTCCCCCTCTCACTCCTTCCTTCCTTCCTCTTCTCCCCTCTCACTCCTTCCTTCCTCCTCTCCCCCTCTCCCCTTCCTTCCTCTTCTCCCCTCTCCTCCTTCCTTCCTCTTCTCCCCCTCTCACTCCTTCCTTCCTCTTCTCCCCCTCTCACTCCTTCCTTCCTCTTCTCCCCCTCTCACTCCTTCCTTCCTCTTCTCCCCCTCTCACTCCTTCCTTCCTCTTCTCCCCCTCTCACTCCTTCCTTCCTTCATCTTCTCCCCCTCTCACTCCTTCTTCCTTCCTCTTCTCCCCCTCTCACTCCTTCCTTCCTCTTCTCCCCCTCTCACTCCTTCCTTCCTCTTCTCCCCCTCTCACTCCTTCCTTCCTTCATCTTCTCCCCCTCTCACTCCTTCCTTCCTCTTCTCCCCCTCTCACTCCTTCCTTCCTCTTCTCCCCTTCACTCTTCCTTCCTTCATCTTCTCCCCTTCCTCCTTCCTTCCTTCTTTCTCCCCTCTCACTCCTTCCTTCCTTCCTCTCCCATCTCACTCCTTCCTTCCTTCCTCTTCTCCCCCTCTCACTCCTTCCTTCCTTCTCCCCTCTCTCCCCTTCATCTTCTCTCCTTCCTTCCTTCCTCTTCTCCCCTCTCACTCCTTCCTTCCTTCCTCTTCTCCCCCTCTCTCCTTCCTTCCTTCTCCTTCTCTCACTTTCCTTCCTCTTCTCCCCTCTCACTCCTTCCTTCCTTCCTCTCCCCCTCCTTCCCCTCTCTCCCCCCTTCCTTCCTTCCTCTTCTCCCCCTCTCCTCCTTCCTTCCTTCCTCTTCTCCCCCTCTCTCCTTCCTTCCTTCCTCTTCTCCCCCTCTCACTTCCTTCCTTCCTCTTCTCCCCTCTCACGCCTTCCTTCCTTCCTTTCTCCCCCTCTCACTCCTTCCTTCCTTCCTCTTCCCCCCTCTCCTTCCTTCCTTCTTCTTCTCCCCCTCTCACTCCTTCCTTCCTCTTCTCCCCCTCTCTCACCTTCCTTCCTTCTTCTTCTCCCCCTCTCTCTCCTTCCTTCCTTCCTCTTCTCCCCCTCTCACTCCTTCCTTCCTTCCTCTTCTCCCCCTCTCACGCCTTCCTTCCTCTTCTCCCCCTCTCACTCCTTCCTTCCTTCATCTTCTCCCCCTCTCATCTCCTTCCTTCCTTCTTCTTCTCCCCCTCTCCCTTCCTTCTTCTTCTCCCCCTCTCACTCCTTCCTTCCTTCATCTTCTCCCCCTCTCACTCCTTCCTTCCTTCCTCTTCTCCCCCTCTCACTCCTTCCTTCTTCTTCTCCCCTCTCCTCCTTCCTTCCTCTTCTCCCCTCTCCCCTCTTCTCTCCCCTCTCACTCCTTCCTTCCTTCCTTCCTTCCTTCCTTCCTCTTCTCCCCCTCTCACTCCTTCCTTCCTTTCTCCCCTCTCACTCCTTCCTTCCTTCATCTTCTCCCCTCTCACTCCTTCCTTCCTCCCCCCTCTCTCCCTTCCTTCATCTTCTCCCCTTCCTTCCTTCCTTCATCTTCTCCCCCTCTCACTCCTTCCTTCCTTCTCTTCTCCCCCTCTCCTCCTTCCTTCCTTCATCTTCTCCCCTCTCCTCCTTCCTTCCTCTTCTCCCCCCTCTCTTCCTTCTTCTTCCCCCTCTCTCTCCTTCCTTCCTTCATCTTCTCCCCCTTCCTCTTTCCTTCATCTTCTCCCCCTCTCACTCCTTCCTTCCTCTTCTCCCCCTCTCACTCCTTCCTTCCTTCCTCTTCTCCCCCTCTCACTCCTTCCTTCCTCTTCTCCCCCCTCATCCTTCCTTCCTTCCTCTTCTCCCCCTTCCTTTCCTTCCTCTTCTCCCCCTCTCTTCCTTCCTTCCTCTTCTCCCCCTCTCACTCCTTCCTTCCTCTTCTCCCCCTCTCACTCCTTCCTTCCTCTTCTCCCCCTCTCACTCCTTCCTTCCTTCATCTTCTCCCCCTCTCACTCCTTCCTTCCTTCATCTTCTCCCCCTCTCACTCCTTCCTTCCTTCCTCTTCTCCCCCTCTCACTCCTTCCTTCCTTCATCTTCTCCCCCTCTCACTCCTTCCTTCCTTCTTCTTCTCCCCCTCTCACGCCTTCCTTCCTCTTCTCCCCCTCTCACTCCTTCCTTCCTTCATCTTCTCCCCTCTCACTCCTTCCTTCCTTCCTTCCTTCTTCTTCCCCCCTCTCACTCCTTCCTTCCTCTTCTCTCTTCCTTCCTTCCTTCATCTTCTCCCCCTCTCACTCCTTCCTTCCTTCCTTCTTCTCCCCTCTCCTCCTTCCTTCCTTCCTTCTCCCCCCCTCCCTTCCTTCCTTCTTCTTCTCCCCTCTTCCTTCCTTCCTCTCTCCCCTCTCTCCTTCCTTCCTTCTCCCCTCCTCCTTCCCCTTCCTCTTCTCCCCCTCTCTTCCTTCCTTCCTTCTCTTCCCCCTCCTTCCCTTCCTCTTCTCCCCCTCTCACTCCTTCCTCCTTCATCTTCTCCCCCTCTCCTCCTTCCTTCCTTCTTCTTCCTTCTCCTCCTCCCTTCTCCCCCTCTCCTCCTTCCTTCCTCTTCTCCCCTCTCACGCCTTCCTTCCTTTCTCCCCCTCTCCTCCTTCCCCCTTCTCCCCCTCTCACTCCTTCCTTCCTTCCTCTTCTCCCCCTCTCACTCCTTCCTTCCTCTTCTCCCCCTCTCACGCCTTCCTTCCTCTTCTCCCCCTTCCTCCTTCCTCCTCCTCCCCCTCTCACCTCCTTCCTTCATCTTCTCCCCCTCTCACTCCTTCCTTCCTCTTCTCCCCTCTCACTCCTTCCTTCCTTCATCTTCTCCCCCTCTCCCTCCTTCCTTCATCTTCTCCCCCCTCTCACTCCTTCCTTCCTTCATCTTCTCCCCCTCTCACTCCTTCCTTCATCTTCTCCCCCTCTCACTCCTTCCTTCCTTCATCTTCTCCCCCTCTCACTCCTTCCTTCCTTCCTCTCCTCCCCCTCTCACTCCTTCCTTCCTTCCTCTTCTCCCCCTCTCACTCCTTCCTTCCTCTTCTCCCCCTCTCACTCCTTCCTTCCTTCCTCTTCTCCCCCTCTCACTCCTTCCTTCCTCTTCTCCCCCTCTCACTCCTTCCTTCCTTCCTCTTCTCCCCCTCTCACTCCTTCCTTCTTCTTCTCCCCCTCTCACTCCTTCCTTCCTCTTCTCTCCCTCTCACTCCTTCCTTCCTTCTTCTCCCCCTCTCACCTTCCTTCCTCTTCTCTCCCCTCTCACTCCTTCCTTCCTCTTCCCCCCTCTCACTCTTCTCCCCTCTCCTCCTTCCTTCCTTCTTCTCCCCTCTCACTCCTTCCTTCCTTCCTCTTCTCCCCCTCTCACTCCTTCCTTCCTTCCTCTTCTCCCCCTCTCACTCCTTCCTTCCTTCCTCTTCTCCCCTCTCCCCTTCCTTCCTTCCTCTTCTCTCACTCCTTCCTTCCTTCCTTCCTCTTCTCCCCCTCTCCCTCCTTCCTTCCTTCCTTCCTCTTCTCCCCCTCTCACTCCTTCCTTCCTTCCTTCCTTCTCCCCCTCTCACTCCTTCCTTCCTTCCTTCCTCTTCTCCCCCTCTCCTCCTTCCTTCCTTCCTTCCTCTTCTCCCCCTCTCACTCCTTCCTTCCTTCCTTCCTTCCTCTTCTCCCCCTCTCACTCCTTCCTTCTTCTTCTCCCCTCTCACTCCTTCCTTCCTTCCTTCCTTCCTCTTCTCCCCCTCTCACTCTTCCTTCCTTCCTTCCTTCCTCTTCTCCCCCTCTCCTCCTCCTTCCTTCCTTCCTTCCTCTCTCCTCTCTCCTCTTCCCCCTCTCTCCCCTCTCTTTCCTTCTTCTTCTCCCCCTCTCCCTTCCTTCCTCTTCTCCCCCTTCTCTTCTTCCTTCCTCTTCTCTCCTCCTCCTCCTTCCTTCCTTCCTCTTCTCCCCTCTCACTCCTTCCTTCCTTCCTCTTCCCCCTCTCACTCCTTCCTTCCTTCCTTCCTCTTCTCCCCTCTCACTCCTTCCTTCCTTCCTTCCTCTTCTCCCCTCTCACTCCTTCCTTCCTTCCTTCCTTCTCCCCCTTCCTCCTCTTCACTTCCTTCCTTCCTTCCTTCCTTCTTCTCCCTCTCACTCCTTCCTTCCTTCCTTCTTCTCCCCCCTCTCACTCCTTCCTTCCTTCCTCTTCTCCCCTCTCTCCTTCCTTCTTCCTTCCTTCCTCCTTCCTTTCCTTCCTCTCTCCCCTCTCACTCCTTCCTTCCTTCCTTCCTTCCTCCCCCCTTCTCCTCCTTCCCCTTCCTCTTCTCCCCCTCTCTCCTTCCTTCTTCTTCTCCCCCTCTCTCCTTCCTTCCTTCCTTCCTTCCTCTTCTCCCCCTCTCACTCCTTCCTTCCTTCCTCTTCTCCCCCTCTCCTCCTTCCTTCCTTCCTCCTTCCTCTTCTCCCCTCTCACTCCTTCCCCTTCCTTCTCCCCTCTCCTCCTTCCTTCTTCTTCTCCCCTCCTTCCTTCCTTTCTCCCCTCTCCTCCTTCCTTCCTTCCTCTTCTCCCCCTCTCACTCCTTCCTTCCTTCCTCTTCTCCCCTCTCACTCCTTCCTTCCTTCCTCTTCTCCCCTCTCACTCCTTCCTTCCTCTTCTCCCCCTCTCCTCCTTCCTTCCTCTTCTCCCCTCTCTCTCCTTCCTTCCTCTTCTCCCCCTCTCACTCCTTCCTTCCTTCTCTCCCCTCCCTCTTCTCCCCTCTCACTCCTTCCTTCCTTCCTCTTCTCCCCCTCTCACTCCTTCCTTCCTTCCTCTTCTCCCCTCTCACTTCCTTCCTTCCTCTTCTCCCCCTCTCACTCCTTCCTTCCTTCCTCCCCCTCTTCCTTCCTTCCTCTTCTCCTTCTCACTCCTTCCTTCCTTCCTCTTCTCCCCTCTCACCCTTCCTTCCTTCTCTTCTCCCCTCTCCTCTTCTTCCTTCTCTTCCTCTCCTTTCCTTCCTCTTCTCCCCCTCTCCTCCTTCCTTCCTTCTTCTCTTCTCCCCTCTTCTCCCCTCTTCCCTTCCTTCCTTCTCTTCTCCCCCTCTCTCCTTCCTTCCTTCCTCTCCCCTCTCTCGCTCCTTCCTTCCTCTTCTCCCCTCTCACGCCTTCCTTCCTCTTCTCTCCCTCTCCTCCTTCCTTCCTTTCTCCCCCTCTCCCCTTCCTTCCTTCATCTCTCCCCTCTCCTTCCTTCCTTCCTCTTCTCCCCTCTCACTCCTTCCTTCCTTCATCTTCTCCCCCTCTCTCCTTCCTTCCTTCCTTCCTCTCCTCCTTCCTTCCTCTTCTCCCCCTCTCTCCTTCCTTCCTTCTTTCTCCCCCTCTCCTCCTTCCTTCCTTCTCCCCCTCTCACTCCTTCCTTCCTTCCTTCTCCCCCTCTCCTCCTTCCTTCCTTCCTCTTCTCCCCTCTCACTCCTTCCTTCCTTTCTCCCCCTCTCACTCCTTCCTTCCTTCATCTTCCCCTCTCACTCCTTCCTTCCTCTTCTCCCCTCTCTCCTTCCTTCCTTCCTCTTCTCCCCTTCCTCCTTCCTTCTTCTTCCTCTTCACTTCCCTTCCTCTTCTCCCCTCTCTTCCTTCCTTCTTCTTTCTCCCCTCTCACTTCCTTCCTTCCTCTCTCCTTCCTTCCCTTCTCCCCCTTCCCTTCCTTCCTCTTCTCCCCTCTCCTTCCTTCCTTCCTTCCTCTTCTCCCTCTCACTTTCCTTCTTCCTCTTCTCCCCTCTCACTCTTCCTCCCTCTCCTCTCACACCTTCCTTCCTTCCTCTTCTCCCCTCTCACTCCTTCCTTCCTTCTTCTCCCCTTCCTTCTCCCCTCTTCTCTCACTCCTTCCTTCCTTCCTTCCTCTTCTCCCCTCTCACTCCTTCCTTCCTTCCTTCCTCTTCTCCCCCTCTCTCCTTCCTTCCTTCCTTCCTCTCTCCTCTCTCACTCCTTCCTTCCTTCCTTCCTTCCTCTTCTCCCCTCTCACTCCTTCCTTCCTTCCTTCCTCTTCTCCCCTCTCACTCCTTCCTTCCTCCTCCCCCTCTCCTCCTTCCTTCTTCTTCTCCCCCTCTCCTCCCTTCCTTCCTTCCTTCTTCTCCCCCTCTCACTCCTTCCTTCCTTCCTTCCTTCCTCTTCCCCCCTCTCACCTTCCTTCCTTCCTCCTCTCCCCCTCCTCCTTCCCCTTCCTCTTCTCCTCTCCTCCTTCCTTCTTCTTCCCTCACGCCTTCCTTCCTCTTCTCCCCTCTCACTCCTTCCTTCCTTCCTCTCTCTCTCCTTCCTTCCTTCCTCCTTCTTCTCCCCCTCTCTCTCCTTCCTTCCTTCCTCTTCCCCCTTCACTCCTTCCTTCCTTCCTTCTTCTTCTCCCCTCTCTCTCCTTCCTTCCTTCCTTCTCTCTTCTCCCCTCTCACTCCTTCCTTCCTTCCTTCCTTCCTTCCTTCCTTTCTCCCCCTCTCCTCCTTCCTTCCTTCCTTCCTCTTCTCCTCTCACTCCTTCCTTCCTTCCTTCCCTCTTCTCCCCCTCTCCTCCTTCCTTCCTTCCTTCCTCTTCTCCCCCTCTCCTCCTTCCTTCCTTCCTTCCTCTTCTCCCCCTCTCACTTCCTTCCTTCCTCCTTCCTTCCTGGAGACTCAACCTTCCTTCCTTCCTTCCTTCCTCTTCTCCCCTCTCACTCCTTCCCCTTCCTCTTCTCCCCTCCACTCCTTCCTTCTTCTTCTCCCCTTCCTTCCTTCCTTCCTTCCTCTTTCTCCCCTCTCACTCCTTCCTTCCTTCCTTCCTTCCTCTTCTCCCCTCTCCCTTCCTCTTCCTTCCTTCCTTCCTCTTCTCCCCCTCTCCTCCTTCCCCTTCCTCTTCTCCCCCTCTCTCACTCCTTCCTTCTTCTTCTCCCCTCTCACTCCTTCCTTCCTCTTCTTCCTCTCACTCCTTCCTTCCTTCCTCTTCTCCCCCTCTCACTCCTTCCTTCCTTCCTCTTCTCCCCTCTCACTCCTTCCTTCCTTCCTCTTCTCCCCCTCTCACTCCTTCCTTCATCTTCTCCCCTCTCACTCCTTCCTTCCTCTCCCCCATCTCACTCCTTCCTTCCTCTTCTCCCCATCTCACTCCTTCCTTCCTTCCTTCCTCTTCTCCCCCTCTCACTCCTTCCTTCCTTCCTTCCTTCCTCTTCTCCCCCTCTCACTCCTTCCTTCCTTCCTTCCTTCCTTCCTCTTCTCCCCCTCTCACTCCTTCCCCTTCCTCTTCTCCCCCTCTCACTCCTTCCTTCTTCTTCTCCCCCTCTCACGCCTTCCTTCCTCTTCTCCCCCTCTCACTCCTTCCTTCCTTCCTCTTCTCCCCCTCTCACTCCTTCCTTCCTTCCTCTTCTCCCCCTCTCACTCCTTCCTTCCTCCCTCTTCTCCCCCTCTCACTCCTTCCTTCCTTCCTCTTCTCCCCCTCTCACTCCTTCCTTCCTTCCTCTTCTCTCACTCCTTCCTTCCTTCCTTCCTCTTCTCCCCCTCTCACTCCTTCCTTCCTTCCTTCTTCTCCCCTCTCACTCCTTCCTTCCTTCCTTCCTTCCTTCCTTCCTCTTCTCCCCCTCTCACTCCTTCCTTCCTTCCTTCCTCTTCTCCCCCTCACTCCTTCCTTCCTTCCTTCCTCTTCTCCCCTCTCACCTTCCTTCCTTCCTTCCTTCCTCTCTCCCCTCTCACTCCTTCCCCTTCCTCTTCTCCCCCTCTCACTCCTTCCTTCCTTCTCCCCATCTTCCTCCTTCCTTCCTTCCTTCCTTCCTCTTCTCCCCTCTCACTCCTTCCTTCCTTCCTTCCTTCCTCTTCTCCCCTCTCTCCTTCCTTCCTTCCTTCCTTCCTCTTCTCCCCTCTCACTCCTTCCTTCCTCTTCTCCCCCTCTCACCTTCCTTCCTTTCTCCCCTCTCCTTCCTCCTCTCTCCCCCTCTCACTCCTTCCTTCCTTCATCTTCTCCCCCTCTCCCCTTCCTTCCTTCCTCTTCTCCCCCTCTCACTCCTTCCTTCCTCTTCTCCCCTCTCACTCCTTCCTTCCTTCCTCTTCTCCCCCTCTCACTCCTTCCTTCCTTCCTCTTCTCCCCCTCTCACTCCTTCCTTCCTTCCTCTTCTCCCCCTCTCACTCCTTCCTTCCTTCCTCTTCTCTCACTCCTTCCTTCCTTCCTTCCTTCCTTCCTTCCTCTTCTCCCCCTCTCACTCCTTCCTTCCTTCCTCTTCTCCCCCTCTCACTCCTTCCTTCCTCCCTCTTCTCCCCCTCTCACTAATTCCTTCCTTCCTCTTCTCCCCCTCTCACTCCTTCCTTCCTTCCTCTTCTCACCCTCTCACTCCTTCCTTCCTTCCTTCCTTCCTTCCTTCCTCTTTCTCTTTCTCCCCCTCTCACTCCTTCCTCTCTCTCTTTCTTTCTTTACCAAGTTATAAAGGGTAATATAATTATTTTTCCCTTCCTCTCCTCCAGAGATGGCGTGGCGGTGGGTCCTGGCTGCCATCTTGGCGACGTTGTCTCTCTCCCTCCTCGGCTCCGCCTACGACGAGTTCACCTCCGACACCCTCATCAACAACGTAGTCCAGGACCCAATCACCAGCCGGCTGTACGTGGGCACGGTCAATGCCCTCTACCAACTGGACCAATCCCTGCACCCTGAGGCACACACCAGAACAGGACCCGAACTGGACAACCGCCAGTGTACCCCGCCCGTGACTTCCTGTGAGGAAGCAGTGGAGACAGACAACCATAACAAACTGCTCCTCATCCATCCATCCAAAGACACCTTGATAGTGTGTGGGAGTCTGTACAGAGGAATCTGTTCTCTGAGGAACCTGTCTAATGTGGAGCAGCTGCTGTACTTCAGCGATACGAAAGGAGAGAAGTCGTACGTGGCCAGTGCTGAGGAGAGTGTGTCGGTAGTAGGGGTCATGTCTTACTACTTCAACAAGGACAAGGGGAACTTCACCGTCTTCCTGGTAGGTGGACGAACCGCTCCGTGATATATCACAGTCATAATAATGTCATTTAGCAGACACTTTTATTCAAAGTGACTGGTATAAATGTTTTACGTATTGGGTGGACCCAGGAATTAAACCCACTATCCTGGCGTTGCAATCGCAATGCTGATGTTGTATTGGGATTTAAAATTGTAAAGGTACTAGATAATTGAATTTCCCATGTTCTGTTCCCTCGGTCTCGTCCGAGGTGTGTAAAGGTTATGTCAGCCACGACAGCACCAAGCTGAACCATGTTGTATTTACTTCCTGGTCACCATGGTAACTTGTATTTGCCCCTCTCTGTTCTCTTCAGGTGGCTAAGGGCTACGGCAGCCATGACAGCACCAAGCTGATCAGCACCCGTATCCTCCAGGTCCATAGTGACTGGGTGTTGTTCGACAGCATCATCGAGGCCTCGGCCGTCCAGTCCAACCCCTTCACGCTGCGCTACCTCCATGACTTCAGACACGCCTTCAAGGTGAGAGATGGAGAAACCCCTTTTACACACAGTGTGAAACATCCCCTCAGGGCCTGTCTGTGAATACAACGTTACAAAAAGATTCTGAAAGATGAATAATGATTCATGGAACTCATTCTCTTCTATCTCACTCGTTTTCTCTCCTTTTTTCCACTTTCTCTCTCCTCTATTTCCATCTCTCGTCTTCCAGGACGAGGGCTTTGTCTACTTCCTGTTCTCCAGAACCCTGGGCGCCCAGGATTCAGGAACCAAGAACTTCACCTTTATCTCCAGGATGTGTGAGAACGACCACAACTACTACTCGTACACAGAGCTCCAGCTGAACTGCAGCGCGGGGAACAAGTACAACAAGGTTCAGGCAGCCTACGTGACCCTCCCAGGAGACGCCCTGGCCAAGAATATGAGCTCCTCTGGCTGGTACGGACCGGTTGGAGCCCAGGATAAGGTATCTATTTATTTTCCCCCTCTAACAATTTAAACTTAATCCACTAACCAGTTCAATTCTATACCCCAATTCAATGATATAACCCCTAATAGAATTGCCCTAAGGGGACAAATAGTTGTTTGAATAAGATTGAATCTCACAAATGAGTTTGGACAGATAAAGCGGCATTTCACCTTTACGTAAGGAGGCCAGTCTGAACCGTGAGAACAGTGAGTTAAGAACAGTGACTGGTGTTTTCCTGTCAGGTTGTGTTTGTGGTGTTCAGCTCGGACGACGACAGCTCCAGCTCGGCAGTGTGTATGTACCCACTGAGGGCCATCAACCAGAGACTGGTGGAGATCATAGGAGCCTGCTACAGCACCAAGGGACAAATAAACAACAAGTCTGCTGTCTACTCACCGTACTCCTCCAAGTCAGACGAGCTGTGTAAAATTGAAAATGAGGTTTGTAGCCATACCAGGCCCTCCAGTCAAGGGCAGTCGTATTGTATGTCCTCTGGTATGAGGAGCGAGAATGTACGTGCTGTCAGTTTTGAAGCAATTGATGGTTTTCTAGTTTACCTTGACGTTATGGTCGTTGCTCTTCTACAATGATATTTACAAGAGGATGTAGATATAATGTATTAACTGCTACATTATCACTTCTACCTACTAGTGAGATAATGTATCTGACATTGATTCCTTCCCTCTTCAGAAGGGCATGGTGACCAATCAAAAGTGTGGTGCTGAGTTCCTGCCCTCCCCACTGGCCAGCAGGGCAGAGTTCGCCCTGGCAACCAACCCCGTTTTCACCAAGAAGGGCCTGATGACCGCTGTGGCCGTCGCTGTGGAAACGGAGCACGCCGTTGCCTTCCTGGGGACTACTTTAGGAGAGGTACTAGCTGACAGTGATGGACATTCCAAGTCTTTTCGTTGAGCCGGGTCTTTTGGCTCCCAAACCGGTCTTTGTTCAGTAATTCTTACAAATGGATGAAAAACCATGAACAATATGACATCTAAAGCCTGAAGGGTTGCCTTCCATTATGTCAAATTGTGACTTGAGTTCAGTTAAATAGTTTACGTGACATTTTTCTTCAACTTTGCAAAAACAATTGCGTGGACCGCAATGTTTATTTCAAAAACTACAGCTGACCCTAACTGCAGATAATGGTTAAGTTACCATCTTCATAGAATGTGGTTGGTCTCACCTACCTTAGTTAAATGCACTGACTGTGATATGTGGTTGGTCTCACCTACCTTAGTTAAATGCACTGACTGTGATATGTGGTTGGTCTCACCTACCTTAGTTAAATGCACTGACTGTGATATGTGGTTGGTCTCACCTACCTTAGTTAAATGCACTGACTGTGATATGTGGTTGGTCTCACCTACCTTAGTTAAATACACTGACTGTGATATGTGGTTGGTCTCACCTACCGTAGTTAAATGCATTGACTACAAGTTGCTCTGCATAAGAGCGTCTGCTGAACAGAAACTCATCCTGCTGGAATGTTATTCAATAGGCTCCTCTGACTTGAATGTATTTTCCTTAATAGTTGACTAACGTCTTCTGCATCGACCCGGCCGCCTTCTCTGTCTTCTTTCTGCTCGTGTAACGTAGGTGTTGAAGCTGCACCTGTCGACCAGTCCAGAGGTGTACGGCCGCGCCCCTGGGGAGAACACCGGGGACAAGGTCAACAAGAACCTGCTGTTTGACACCAGCCTCACACACCTCTACATCACCACAGAGAAGAAGGTGAGCCGTGATCTTAACGTGGAACTTTATTCCACAGCGTAGATTTTCATCCGTGTGAGGCGTTCCATGCATTTAGGTTAGTATCATATCAAAGCCATGTTTGAATCAGCCGTTTTTGTTTTGCTCATAGATCACCAAGGTTCCAGTGCAGGCCTGCCACCTGAAGACAGACTGCCAGTCCTGTGTGGCACAGAAAGACCCCTACTGTGGCTGGTGTGTGCTGCAGGGCAAGTGAGTAGAGTCCCAGTTATAGCCAATGTTCCCTCTAAGCGGGGTGCAGCTCCTCTCGGGCTGCCGCGCAGAAGAAATACCAGAGAAGCACGAGATTCAACTTCACTCAACTTTCTAGACTTTTAGTTAACACTATCAACGTTTCCCTTTACTGTGGGAATTGTGATTGAATCCACGCTTTCAATGCAACATACCGAGGCAGAACGCACGGTGTCGGATTGTAGTACTCTACACAGACCGGTGCTCCTTAACCAATCAGAGCTGCATGTAGCCACATGTGGCACATTTGTTCATGTCCTTTGCTAGTTGGTGAGTTATTATCCCAGTTCTAGGTCATTTGTAGTCAACGATAGGGGACGATAGGGGAGGGATTGCTTCCTACAGGAGCACACAACCTGTACATTTCTAGCCATCTTTGAAAAGCCAGTCAGGTGATGGGATTTGTTTTTGTCTTAAAGGGGCCGTGTTGTATTTTGAGACAGGCTTGAATAAGCCAAGTAGCCAATAGGCAGAGGGTAGTGTAATTTGTCTGATACTCTGTAATAATGGTATGGGAATAATAATGCATTCTATTTAGAAAAGTGTTTTTTTGCATCAACACAACATTTTCAGTCCCCTCCTTGTCTGAAGGACAAGTGGATGAACAGGTTCATGTCAAGCCCTGCATGTTTTTTCAAAAGTCTCATGGAATGTAGACCTATATTGAACACCACACATTGGCTGCTACTGTAGGCTGAATGATAGAACAGCTATTTCCATGTTAAAATGTGTGATGTTCAATGAATGTTCTCCATGTTTTTGATGGTAGGCCACTGGTAGGCCTACATTATGATCAAATAGCCACAGTAGCCTACATAGTCACTGTTTAAAACTGTAACTTAAAGCGGGTACAGCCTCAGTGTTAACAGTAACGCGCGCTGGAAGTCAGCAGACTTGAAATTTGCTCAGTGACAATTCTTTGGGGGAACATTGGTTATAGCTGCAATATTTCCTGCTGCTCATTGATCTTTTCAATGAATAATACAATGTAACTTATAAATGTCTTATGAGCTTAGTACTGATTTATCCTGTTATAGATGGTCCAGGACTATTTTCTCTTTTGAGTTCCTATCAGTGAGGAACTGGGCCTGGATACAGGGACAGACTCCTGGTTAGCTGTAGTCTAGAGTCCTGGTTAGCTGTAGTCTAGAGTCCTGGTTAGCTGTAGTCTAGAGTCCTGGTTAGCTGTAGTCTAGAGTCCTGGTTAGCTGTAGTCTAGAGTCCTGGTTAGCTGTAGTCTAGAGTCCTGGTTCGCTGTAGTCTAGAGTCCTGGTTCGCTGTAGTCTAGAGTCCTGGTTAGCTGTAGTCTAGAGTCCTGGTTAGCTGTAGTCTAGAGTCCTGGTTCGCTGTAGTCTAGAGTCCTGGTTCGCTGTAGTCTAGAGTCCTGGTTCGCTGTAGTCTAGAGTCCTGGTTCGCTGTAGTCTAGAGTCCTGCTTCGCTGTAGTCTAGAGTCCTGCTTCGCTGTAGTCTAGAGTCCTGCTTCGCTGTAGTCTAGAGTCCTGCTTCGCTGTAGTCTAGAGTCCTGCTTCGCTGTAGTCTAGAGTCCTGCTTCGCTGTAGTCTAGAGTCCTGCTTCGCTGTAGTCTAGAGTCCTGCTTCGCTGTAGTCTAGAGTCCTGCTTCGCTGTAGTCTAGAGTCCTGGTTAGCTGTAGTCTAGAGTCCTGGTTAGCTGTAGTCCAGAGTCCTGGTTAGCTGTAGTCCAGAGTCCTGGTTAGCTGTAGTCCAGAGTCCTGGTTAGCTGTAGTCCAGAGTCCTGGTTAGCTGTAGTCCAGAGTCCTGGTTAGCTGTAGTCCAGAGTCCTTGTTAGCTGTAGTCCAGAGTCCTGGTTAGCTGTAGTCCAGAGTCCTGGTTAGCTGTAGTCCAGAGTCCTGGTTAGCTGTAGTCCAGAGTCCTGGTTAGCTGTAGTCCAGAGTCCTGGTTAGCTGTAGTCCAGAGTCCTGGTTAGCTGTAGTCCAGCGTCCTGGTTAGCTGTAGTCCAGCGTCCTGGTTAGCTGTAGTCCAGCGTCCTGGGTTAGCTGTAGTCCAGAGTCCTGGGTTAGCTGTAGTCCAGAGTCCTGGGTTAGCTGTAGTCCTGGGTTAGCTGTAGTCCTGGGTTAGCTGTAGTCCTGGGTTAGCTGTAGTCTAGATTCCTGGTTAGCTGTAGTCTGTAGTCCAGGGTTAGCTGTAGTCTGTAGTCCAGGGTTAGCTGTAGTCCAGGGTTAGCTGTAGTCCAGGGTTAGCTGTAGTCCAGGGTTAGCTGTAGTCCAGACTCCGGGTTAGCTGTAGTCCAGACTCCGGGTTAGCTGTAGTCCAGGGTTAGCTGTAGGCCAGGGTTAGCTGTAGGCCAGGGTTAGCTGTAGGCCAGGGTTAGCTGTAGGCCAGGGTTAGCTGTAGTCCAGGGTTAACTGTAGTCCAGGGTGTGACTGGTCTCTTCTCCTCCAGGTGTACCAGGAAGGGAGACTGTCCCAGGGCTGAGGATGACAACACGTGGCTGTGGAGCCCCAACCAGCAGTGTGTTCAGATCCAGGCCTTTAACCCACCCAACCTCAGCTGTAGGAAGACCGAGCAGGTACTGAGTGGTTGAGTGTACATGTCTACGCTCCCTGTCATTGGCAGCTGTCTTCTCCAGTGTGAAAGATCCCTCATCTGTTGTGCTGGGTTTGCTTAATTCAGAATTCATTCATCCTGAGTTTAACTCTAGTCAATTCCTTTAAGCTCTGCTCCCTACCAGTGCATTTCTCTCTCTCTCTCTCTCTCTCTCACACACACGCACGCACGCACGCACACACACACACACACAGACAGAAATTAGTTTTCTGGGTCAGTTCTGGATTAATGAACTGTGTACATTTTAAACTGTAGACCTGAATATCAGTAACTTCCTTTATTTCACTTCATTTCATCTCAATTCTCTCCAGAAACTTGAGTTTTTGTCACATAACCATTCCTGTGACTTGAAACATAATTGCATTTCCTCAATGGACCTCTTTGTATTCAAGAGGAAGTTTATTCTCTTGCTTCTCTCTCACTCTTGGTTTTTATCTCTCTCACTCCTCAAAAACCTCTGTTTTTCTCCTGGCCAGGTTGAAATCTACATCCCCTCCCTCCCCAAGATCGGCCCTTCTGACATTATCAAGTGCAGGTTTGGTTCGGACACTAGTGGAGCTGTGATGATGGACCAGAAGGTCATCTGTGCCCTCCCCGACCCTGTGAACATCCCCTCTACACCTGACAAGCAGGGTGAGTCCTCCTGAATACTGGTCCTAACCCCGGTCCTTAGCTCCTTGGGTGGTAGATGGGTTCTGTATACTGTTTTTAAGCCTGGAGATATCAGTCTGTTTATTTAACTAACTTGTCTTTGTCTTGCCAAACAAGGCAACGATGTGTTTTAGTCAGTACAGAACCAGTCAGGTGACCAGGCTAATATTTCCTCTCAGAGCAGTGGACTGTGGTAACTGACATTCTGTCGTATTGCGTTCAGACTTTGTGACAGTGCAGGTGAAGATCCTGGTCAACGACGCCATCGAGGTGACGACCAGCGAATACAAGTTCTACAACTGTGCCGCCACCGGCAGGAAGTCCAGGAACACGCCGTAAGTGTCGCCAGTAAAACCCTTATTGTGGTCACCAACCTTTTCTGAGGCAAGATCACTTTCCAAGCTGAGATCTACCACTCAGATATTCTTTAAAAACAGGACTTAATAATGTAAGCCTATACAACAGTAACCTAATAAAAACTGTTGTGTAGGAAGGAGGTTTGTGCAGTTGGTCTAATACATTATCACAACATATTAGCTTTATGCCTTCCTGACTATTGTCAGACCATGTTATATTTCAAAACTCGAGCTTTGGTAACAGAATAGATCAGTTGTATCATTTGCGAGGCTCAGCTGAGCATAAATTGAAATAATTATCTTTTTTATTTTACTGGACTGATGGTCAGTCTCAGCGGAGGGAGAGCGCAGCAGAGCATCCAGTCCCTGCTTTCTCCTTTCCTCCGGTGAGGCTGACCAATAGAGAGGGTCCACCTCTCATAGTCCCTGCTTTCTCCTTTCCTCCGGTGAGGCTGACCAATAGAGAGGGTCTACCTCTCATAGTCCCTGCTTTCTCCTTTCCTCCGGTGAGGCTGACCAATAGAGAGGGTCCACCTCTAGTCCCTGCTTTCTCCTTTCCTCCGGTGAGGCTGACCGATAGAGAGGGTCCACCTATCATAGTCCCTGCTTTCTCCTTTCCTCCGGTGAGGCTGACCAATAGAGAGGGTCCACCTCTAGTCCCTGCTTTCTCCTTTCCTCCGGTGAGGCTGACCGATAGAGAGGGTCCACCTCTAGTCCCTGCTTTCTCCTTTCCTCCGGTGAGGCTGACCGATAGAGAGGGTCCACCTCTCATAGTCCCTGCTTTCTCCTTTCCTCCGGTGAGGCTGACCAATAGAGAGGGTCCACCTCTCATAGTCCCTGCTTTCTCCTTTCCTCCGGTGAGGCTGACCAATAGAGAGGGTCCACCTCTCATAGTCCCTGCTTTCTCCTTTCCTCCGGTGAGGCTGACCGATAGAGAGGGTCCACCTCTCATAGTCCCTGCTTTCTCCTTTCCTCCGGTGAGGCTGACCAATAGAGAGGGTCCACCTCTCATAGTCCCTGCTTTCTCCTTTCCTCCGGTGAGGCTGACCGATAGAGAGGGTCCACCTCTCATAGTCCCTGCTTTCTCCTTTCCTCCGGTGAGGCTGACCAATAGAGAGGGTCCACCTCTCATAGTCCCTGCTTTCTCCTTTCCTCCGGTGAGGCTGACCAATAGAGAGGGTCCACCTCTCATAGTCCCTGCTTTCTCCTTTCCTCCGGTGAGGCTGACCGATAGAGAGGGTCCACCTCTCATAGTCCCTGCTTTCTCCTTTCCTCCGGTGAGGCTGACCGATAGAGAGGGTCCACCTCTCATAGTCCCTGCTTTCTCCTTTCCTCCGGTCAGGCTGACCGATAGAGAGGGTCCACCTCTCATAGTCCCTGCTTTCTCCTTTCCTCCGGTGAGGCTGACCGATAGAGAGGGTCCACCTCTCATAGTCCCTGCTTTCTCCTTTCCTCCGGTGAGGCTGACCGATAGAGAGGGTCCACCTCTCATAGTCCCTGCTTTCTCCTTTCCTCCGGTCAGGCTGACCGATAGAGAGGGTCCACCTCTCATAGTCCCTGCTTTCTCCTTTCCTCCGGTGAGGCTGACCGATAGAGAGGGTCCACCTCTCATAGTCCCTGCTTTCTCCTTTCCTCCGGTGAGACTGAAATAGAGAGGGGACACCGTCTTCCACCTGATGGCCAAACTCAAGTCGCACCACATTATTTCTGCCTCATGCTCCAATTCATGATGTTCCTATGAGCAGAACAGTGAAATATTCCTGGATATTGAAATAAACGTGACGAGCTGCTGATAATGAAACAGCAGGCCTGTTGATACACGGCTACTCAGCACGAGTGGAAGTAGGGAGACGCACATTTGTTTTGTAAAAGTGTTGCATAAAAACAGTGTTGACAGTACTGAATAAAAGCTTAAAGAACTCACTCATAAAAACAGTGTTGACAGTCCTGAATAAAAGCTTAAAGAACTCACTCATAAAAACAGTGTTGACAGTCCTGAATAAAAGCTTAAAGAACTCACTCATAAAAACAGTGTTGACAGTACTGAATAAAAGCTTAAAGAACTCACTCATAAAAACAGTGTTGACAGTACTGAATAAAAGCTTAAAGAACTCACTCATAAAAACAGTGTTGACAGTCCTGAATAAAAGCTTAAAGAACTCACTCATAAAAACAGTGTTGACAGTACTGAATAAAAGCTTAAAGAACTCACTCATAAAAACAGTGTTGACAGTCCTGAATAAAAGCTTAAAGAACTCACTCATAAAAACAGTGTTGACAGTCCTGAATAAAAGCTTAAAGAACTCACTCACTCATAAAAACAGTGTTGACAGTCCTGAATAAAAGCTTAAAGAACTCACTCATAAAAACAGTGTTGACAGTCCTGAATAAAAGCTTAAAGAACTCACTCATAAAAACAGTGTTGACAGTCCTGAATAAAAGCTTAAAGAACTCACTCATAAAAACAGTGTTGACAGTCCTGAATAAAAGCTTAAAGAACTCACTCATAAAAACAGTGTTGACAGTCCTGAATAAAAGCTTAAAGAACTCACTCATAAAAACAGTGTTGACAGTACTGAATAAAAGCTTAAAGAACTCACTCATAAAAACAGTGTTGACAGTCCTGAATAAAAGCTTAAAGAACTCACTCATAAAAACAGTGTTGACAGTCCTGAATAAAAGCTTAAAGAACTCACTCATAAAAACAGTGTTGACAGTCCTGAATAAAAGCTTAAAGAACTCACTCATAAAAACAGTGTTGACAGTACTGAATAAAAGCTTAAAGAACTCACTCATAAAAACAGTGTTGACAGTCCTGAATAAAGCTCACTCAAAAAACAGAACTCACTCATAAAAACAGTGTTGACAGTACTGAATAAAAGCTTAAAGAACTCACTCATAAAAACAGTGTTGACAGTACTGAATAAAAGCTTAAAGAACTCACTCATAAAAACAGTGTTGACAGTCCTGAATAAAAGCTTAAAGAACTCACTCATAAAAACAGTGTTGACAGTACTGAATAAAAGCTTAAAGAACTCACTCATAAAAACAGTGTTGACAGTACTGAATAAAAGCTTAAAGAACTCACTCATAAAAACAGTGTTGACAGTCCTGAATAAAAGCTTAAAGAACTCACTCATAAAAACAGTGTTGACAGTACTGAATAAAAGCTTAAAGAACTCACTCATAAAAACAGTGTTGACAGTCCTGAATAAAAGCTTAAAGAACTCACTCATAAAAACAGTGTTGACAGTCCTGAATAAAAGCTTAAAGAACTCACTCATAAAAACAGTGTTGACAGTACTGAATAAAAGCTTAAAGAACTCACTCATAAAAACAGTGTTGACAGTCCTGAATAAAAGCTTAAAGAACTCACTCATAAAAACAGTGTTGACAGTACTGAATAAAAGCTTAAAGAACTCACTCATAAAAACAGTGTTGACAGTCCT
This sequence comes from Oncorhynchus keta, assembly GCF_023373465.1. Classification (NCBI taxonomy): domain Eukaryota; kingdom Metazoa; phylum Chordata; class Actinopteri; order Salmoniformes; family Salmonidae; genus Oncorhynchus; species Oncorhynchus keta. The sequence goes on along the minus strand of NW_026286065.1, from coordinate 34,042 downwards.
GAATAAAAGCTTAAAGAACTCACTCATAAAAACAGTGTTGACAGTCCTGAATAAAAGCTTAAAGAACTCACTCATAAAAACAGTGTTGACAGTCCTGAATAAAAGCTTAAAGAACTCACTCATAAAAACAGCAACTGTTTGCTGTATTCTTTGAGGGTCTTTCTCTGGTCGTGGAGTTTGTCCCTTCAGACAAATGAAATGGTTGGAACACTTTGCCTTCCCAGCAGAACTGTAAGACCAATAGGAGTGCAAGGTGATGGATTAGGAATGCCTTGAAGATGGACCCGTAGGTGACCACTGCTTTATGGAGACCACCCGTTAAGGACGCTTTTCTGACAGTTATTCTGTTCAGTCATTTTACACGGAACACCTTTGAGGATTTCTGTTTTCATTGGCTATATAAACTCTGACTCCTTGTCTCTTCCTTCTATTGGTTGATTGTCCCCAGGTGTATAGCATGTGTGACCAGTGAGTGGCAGTGCCAGTGGAATGCCCAGGACCACACCTGCAGTGACAGAGATGTCTCTGTAGATGGAGCTCACATCGTCAAAGCCCAACAAGTAGGAGGAAGCCCTGTCTCAGTGAACTACACAGTTTGGCTCAAACTCCTTTTGTCTTTCCACAACTCCTTGTGTCCTCTCTCCCCGCCTCCTCAAGAAGAAGGTCCAATACCTTTTGAGAAGCAGGCCAGAAGAGAGGACGTGAGGAAGTGAAGGAAGATTAATTGATAAAGAGCTATTGTCTCTTTTATTTATTTATTTATTTTATTTCACCTTTATTTAACCAGGTAGGCAAGTTGAGAACAAGCTCTCATTTACAATTGCGACCTGGCAATTGAGCCAGCTTGTATCTGTTACTGACTTTCTGGCTTATAGGTGGCAACTGGCAAGCTCTGCCTGTATGTCTGTCTGCCTGTATGTCTGTCTGCCTGTATGTCTGCCTGCCTGTATGTCTGCCTGCCTGCCTGCCTGTCTGCCTGCCTGCCTGTCTGCCTGCCTGTCTGCCTGCCTGTATGCCTGCCTGTCTGTCTGCCTGTATGTCTGCCTGTATGTCTGCCTGTATGTCTGCCTGTATGTCTGCCTGTATGTCTGTCTGCCTGTCTGTCTGCCTGTATGTTTGCCTGTATGTCTGCCTGCCTGTATGTCTGCCTGCCTGCCTGTATGTCTGCCTGTATGTCTGCCTGCCTGTATGTCTGTCTGCCTGTATGTCTGTCTGCCTGTATGTCTGCCTGCCTGCCTGCCTGCCTGCCTGCCTGCCTGCCTGCCTGCCTGCCTGCCTGCCTGCCTGCCTGTCTGCGTGTCTGTCTGCGTGTATGTCTGTCTGTCTGTCTCTCTGTCTGCCTGTGTGTATGTCTGTCTGTCTCTCTGTCTGTCTGTCTGTCTCTCTGATTAAACCAGCTACCTTCTGTTCTCCCTCCAGGCTGATAGCTGTCCTCAGTTTGAGAACCCAGACCCTCATCTCATCCCTGTAGGCTACCTCATCCCCATCAGCTTCCAAGGGAAGAACCTGGACATTTACAAGGTGAGATAGACACAGCTTTTAGACTTGCACCCCTAATTACACCATATTGCCTATACCGTGCACTACTTAGGGAATAGGGTGCCATTTGAGTGCACTACTTAGGGAATAGGGTGCCATTTGAGTGCACAATATAGGGAATAGGGTGCCATTTTGGTTTCACTGTAGGGAATAGGGTGCCATTTTGGGTTTACTGTAGGGACTAGGATGACATTTCAGACACCTATTTAGTCATCGTTTATCATTGATGATTAACTTGGCTGTTCCTCTTTTCTTCCTCATTCACTATTAGATCATGTACAGTGATGTTTATCTAATATGGTTTGTTGTGCCTGACAGCCTGACTGACTTCTACTCATTCTAATATACATGCTCTCTTGTCCTGTGTGTTTCTCTTGTCCTGTGTGTATCTCTTGTCCTGTGTGTATCTCTGTCCTGTGTGTGTCTCTGTCCTGTGTGTATCTCTGTCCTGTGTGTATCTCTGTCCTGTGTGTATCTCTGTCCTGTGTGTTTCTCTGTCCTGTGTGTATCTCTGTCCTGTGTGTATCTCTGTCCTGTGTGTATCTCTGTCCTGTGTGTATCTCTGTCCTGTGTGTGTCTCTGTCCTGTGTGTATCTCTGTCCTGTGTGTATCTCTGTCCTGTGTGTATCTCTGTCCTGTGTGTATCTCTGTCCTGTGTGTATCTCTGTCCTGTGTGTATCTCTGTCCTGTGTGTATCTCTGTCCTGTGTGTATCTCTGTCCTGTGTGTGTCTCTGTCCTGTGTGTGTCTCTGTCCTGTGTGTTTCTCTGTCCTGTGTGTTTCTCTGTCCTGTGTGTATCTCTGTCCTGTGTGTTTCTCTGTCCTGTGTGTATCTCTGTCCTGTGTGTATCTCTGTCCTGTGTGTATCTCTGTCCTGTGTGTATCTCTGTCCTGTGTGTATCTCTGTCCTGTGTGTATCTCTGTCCTGTGTGTGTCTCTGTCCTGTGTGTGTCTCTGTCCTGTGTGTATCTCTGTCCTGTGTGTATCTCTGTCCTGTGTGTGTCTCTTGTCCTGTGTGTATCTCTTGTCCTGTGTGTGTCTCTGTCCTGTGTGTATCTCTGTCCTGTGTGTATCTCTGTCCTGTGTATATCTCTGTCCTGTGTGTATCTCTGTCCTGTGTGTATCTCTGTCCTGTGTGTATCTCTGTCCTGTGTGTATCTCTGTCCTGTGTGTATCTCTGTCCTGTGTGTGTCTCTTGTCCTGTGTGTATCTCTTGTCCTGTGTGTGTCTCTGTCCTGTGTGTATCTCTGTCCTGTGTGTATCTCTTGTCCTGTGTGTATCTCTTGTCCTGTGTGTCTCTCTGTCCTGTGTGTATCTCTGTCCTGTGTGTATCTCTTGTCCTGTGTGTATCTCTTGTCCTGTGTGTATCTCTGTCCTGTGTGTATCTCTTGTCTGTCCTGTGTGGGTCTCTGTCTCTCTCTCTCTCCAGGATCACACATTTAAAATTGGCACGGAGCTCATGAAACACACGGAGGAAGAGTTCACCTTTAATGAGGGGTTAAAGTTCAACTTCAAGGGTTATGAGGTCAGTAATATCCACCTCTAGTTGAGACAACACAGGTTTTACATCCCAGCGCCCCACATGAGCAGTACAAGTCTTTTCTCTCAGTCCCAAAGACATTCACCTCCAGCCAGTACTCTAACTCTCTCTGTCTCTCCACCCATCTGTTTTCATACTGTGTTTGAGAGGCTGCCAGTATGGAGTTAAAAGCTGTGTTGTGTGTGGATTGTGTGTACATGCGTGCATGTCAGTGTTTTTGTTAGGAAAATGTGGTGCTGGATATTTGACAGGAAGTATTATAATTTAAGACGTTTGAGAAGTTTACCGGACCCATATGCATTGGGTGGTTAGGGTTAGGTAACCTCATTAGGGCGTCCACCCATGGTGCTCAGAATGACAGAAATAACATTTACATTAAGGTAATTCATCGTAACAGAACATGCAACGATGCTCACGGTGAAGATGATAGAATAACTGTCCACGCCGACATCTCCTCAGACAACAAGACGAGTAAAGAACAGCAGAATCACCAGCCTGTCAATCTAATATCCCCCACAATAGAACAGTTGACCTATTGGTCAACTTGTGATTCTGTGCAAGAAAGAAATAGCCTATTCCAAACAGACTCTGGGTCAGATTTTTAATTGTCCAAAAGCCAGCTATAACCAGCTAACAGAAACCCTGGTGTGTGTGTGTGTGTGTGTGTGTGTGTGTGTGTGTGTGTGTGTGTGTGTGTGTGTGTGTGTGTGTGTGTGTGTGTGTGTGTGTGTGTGTGTGTGTGTGTGTGTGTGTGTGTGTGTGTGTGTGTGTGTGTGTGTGTGTGTGTGTGTGTGTGTGGGTGTGGTGGGGGGGTCCTGTGTGAGTGAGAAAAAGATCCAGAAAGTGTGTTTTGACATGTCTCTGTCCCTCAGTAACTCAGATGTCAGTTTTCTCTGTTGTGTATATCCTGTGTGTTAGTTTGCCTACGACAAGGAGCAGGAGGTCAATGTGTCCTTCCACATCAAAGACCGAGACACAGAGAAGGAGATTGACAGCACTCTGACTGGTGAGTCAGACCGTCTGACACACTGGGGTTGATGCAGCGCTGCTGTTCAATGCACTGTTCAAACAACTGTTGATCCATTTCAACTCTTCCACCTTAATGGACCTGCGTTGGATAACCCCAGTATTGGACATGTTTAATATTCAGCCATTATTATTGTATTATTATTATTCATACATTGGGACAAAGTTCAAGCTTATTTGAATAAGATGTGAACCCTGTACAGGCTGGTGGGTTATTGGTATGGAGTTGTTGTTTGATCCCTTTCCCCTTCTCTCAACCCCCTCCTCCTCTCTCCCATTCTACCCTCTTCTCTCTATCATCCACCTCTCCCCTCTCTTCTCTACCTACTCTCCCCTCTCTCCATTCTACCCTCTCTCCTCCCTCCTCCTCTCTCCCATTCTACCCTCCCCCCTCTCCCATTCTCCCTCTCCTCTCACTCTATCCTCCACCTCTCCCCTGCTCTTCTCTACCTACTCTCCCTCTCTCTCCATTCTACCCTCTTCTCTCTCCCTTCCTCCTCTCTCCATTCTACCCTCTCCTCTCTCTCCTCTCTCTATCATCCACCTCTCCCCTGCTCTTCTCTACCTACTCTCCCTCTCTCTCCATTCTACCCTCTTCTCTCTCCCTTCCTCCTCTCTTCCATTCTGCCTCCTCTCTCTCCTCTCACTCTATCCTCCACCTCTCCCCTGCTCTTCTCTACCTACTCTCCCTCCTCCTCTCTCCCATTCTACCCTCCCCCCTCTCCCATTCTACACTCTCCTCTCACTCTATCCTCCACCTCTCCCCTGCTCTTCTCTACCTACTCTCCCTCCTCCTCTCTCCATTCTACCCTCTTCACTCTCCCCCTCCTCCTCTCTCCCATTCTACCTTCTCCTCTTTCTCTATCCTCCTCCTCTCCCCTTCCTCTCTCCTTTTCTTCCATCTCCTCTCTCTCCTCTCACTCTATCCTCTTTCTCTCCCTCTTCCTCTCCTCTCCATCTCTTAGTGGTGTTGTATAACTGTTCTCTGGGTCGTGAGGACTGCAGCCTGTGTAAGAATGCTGACCCCAAATACAGCTGTGTGTGGTGTGCCAACATGAGGTCCTGTGTGTACAGAGAATTGTGCCGGTCCCAAGAACCAGCTCAGTGCCCCAACCCCAAGATCACTGAGGTGAGAACAGTCTCTGATTATCACTAGAGGTGTTCTCCTCTGTCTGGTGCACTCTTCCTTCCTGTCTTCTTCCCTTTAGCGGTCACTGTCTTACTCTTCTCTTACACATGCTGTCCTCCTCAACTTTCCCATGTTCAATTTGGTTTAAATAATGCAAAAACAAAGTGTTGGAGAAGAAAGTAAAAGTGCAATATGTGCCATGTAAGAAAGCTAACGTTTCAGTTCCTTGCTCAGAACATGAGAACATATGAAAGCTGGTGGTTCCTTTTAACATGAATCTTCAATATTCCCAGGTAAGAAGATTTAGGTTGTAGTTATTATAGGACTATTTCCCTCTATACCATTTGTATTTCATATACCTTTGACTATTGCATGTTCTTATAGGCACTTTAGTATTGCCAGCCTAATCTCGGGAATTGATAAGCTTGTTATTATTATTATATTATATAAACAGAGCAATGCTTGAAGCATTGTGAAGAGCTGCTGGCAACCACAGGAAAGGGCTGTTTGAATGAATGCCTACAAGCCTGCTGCTGCCTACCACCACTCAGTCAGACTGCTCTATCCAATATCAAATCATAGACTTAACATAATAACACACAGAAATACGAGTCTTATGGCATTAATATGGTCAAATCCGGAAACAATCATTTAAAAAACAAAACGTTTATTTTTTCAATGAAATACGAAACCGTTCCGTATTTTATCAAATGCGCTACCCTTTGTCTAAATATTGCAGTTTCATTGCACAACCTTCAATGTTAAATCATAATTATGTAAAATTCTGGCAAATAATTACGGTCTTTGTTATTGAAGAAATGGTCTCGACACAATTCACAACGAGCTAGGCGGCCCAAACGGCTGCATATACCCTTGCACAGAACGTAAGAGAAGTGACACAATTTCCCTAGTTAAAATAAATTCATGTAAGCAGGCAATATTAACTAAATATGCATGTTTAAAAAATGTACTTCTGTATTGATTTTAAGAAAGGCATTGATGTTCATGGTTAGATACATTGGTGCAACGACAGTGCTTTTTTCGCGAATACGCTTGTTAAATCACCCGTTTGGCGAAGTAGGCTATGATTTGATAATAAATTAACAGGCACCGCATCGATTATATGCAATGCAGGACAAGCTAGATAAACTAGTAATATCATCAACCATGTGTAGTTAACTAGTGATTATGTTAAGATTTATGTTTTTTTATAAAATAATTTTAATGCTAGCTAGCAACTTACCATGGCTCCTTGCTGCACTCGCATAACAGGTGGTCAGTCTGCCACGCAGTCTCCTCGTGGAGTGCAATGTAATCGGCCATGATCGGTGTTCAAAATGCCGATTACCGATTGTAATAACTTGAAATCGGCCATGCCGATTAATCAGTCGACCCCTACACTGAACTACTACTGTAACGACTGTTCACTACTATATACACACTGAACTACTACTGTAACGACTGTTCTACTATATACACACTGAACTACTACTGTAACGACTGTTCTACTATATACACACTGAACTACTACTGTAACGACTGTTCTACTATATACACACTGAACTACTACTGTAACGACTGTTCTACTATATACACACTGAACTACTACTGTAACGACTGTTCTACTATATACACCCTGAACTACTACTGTAACGACTGTTCTACTATATACACACTGAAATACTACTGTAACAACTGTTCTACTATATACACACTGAACTACTACTGTAACGACTGTTCTACTATATACACACTGAACTACTACTGTAACGACTGTTCTACTATATACACACTGAACTACTACTGTAACGACTGTTCTACTATATACACACTGAACTACTACTGTAACGACTGTTCTACTATATACACACTGAACTACTACTGTAACGACTGTTCTACTATATACACACTGAACTACTACTACTGTTCTACTATATACACACTGAACTACTACTGTAACGACTGTTCACTACTATATACACACTGAACTACTACTGTAACGACTGTTCTACTATATACACACTGAACTACTACTGTAACGACTGTTCTACTATATACACCTGAACTACTACTGTAACGACTGTTCTACTATATACACACTGAACTACTACTGTAACGACTGTTCACTACTATATACACACTGAACTACTACTGTAACGACTGTTCTACTATATACACACTGAACTACTACTGTAACAACTGTTCTTCTATATACACACTGAACTACTACTGTAACGACTGTTCTACTATATACACACTGAACTACTACTGTAACGACTGTTCTACTATATACACACTGAACTACTACTGTAACGACTGTTCTACTATATACACACTGAACTACTACTGTAACGACTGTTCTACTATATACACACTGAAATACTACTGTAACGACTGTTCTACTATATACACCCTGAACTACTACTGTAACAACTGTTCTACTATATACACACTGAACTACTACTGTAACAACTGTTCTACTATATACACACTGAACTACTACTGTAACGACTGTTCTACTATATACACACTGAACTACTACTGTAACGACTGTTCTACTATATACACCCTGAACTACTACTGTAACAACTGTTCTACTATATACACACTGAACTACTACTGTAACGACTGTTCTACTATATACACACTGAACTACTACTGTAACGACTGTTCTACTATATACACACTGAAATACTACTGTAACGACTGTTCTACTATATACACACTGAACTACTACTGTAACGACTGTTCTACTATATACACACTGAACTACTACTGTAACGACTGTTCTACTATATACACACTGAACTACTACTGTAACGACTGTTCTACTATATACACACTGAACTACTACTGTAACGACTGTTCTACTATATACACCCTGATCTACTACTGTAACGACTGTTCTACTATATACACACTGAACTACTACTGTAACGACTGTTCTACTATATACACACTGATGGCACTGACCATTATATTCTATATTAATCTACCACACTCATCTAAATCATCCTCTCTCTCTCTCTTCCCCACAGATCATCCCTCGTTTCGGGCCTCTGAACGGTGGGATAGTGGTGACCATTAAAGGGTCTAACCTGGGCATAAAGAAGGAGGACATTAAGAAGGTGACGGTGGCTGGAGTGGACTGTGTTCACCAGGGGGACAGATACTCTGTCTCCACCAGGTATAGTGATAGGGGGGGTAAATGAATAATCACAGCTGTTGTCCAGGAGTTTCATCCCGTTGTCAAGATCAGTGGTTTCAAGTTTGTTTCCGTCCATTTTTGACAAGTTGACAAGATTGTGCAGAGCTGTCAAGGCAAAGGGTGGCGACTTTTTAACAATCTCAAATATAACATGTATTTTGATTAACACATGTTTTGGTTCCTACGTGAATCCATCCATTCATCCATCCACTTTCATAGTTTGGATGTCTTCACTATAATTCTACACTGTAGAAAATAATAAATAAAGAAAAACCCTTGAATGAGTACAGTAGGTGTCCAAACTATTGACTTCTACTGTACGTCTTTTCAACTTTAATTCACAACCGAAAATGAACCCGATTTAAACGTCTAGAAAATACATATTTTAGATGTCTTTTCAACATCATTTTGCTTACTGGGACTATTCTCGGTTTGTGAAGGGGGGGTAGCATTTTTGGTCTCGACAGAACGGCAAGGACCGGCCCTGCCTGTAATGGACTTTTATGTCCAGCGAATAACATATTTAATTAAAGACAACATTTGGATGTACAGTATGTCTGCTTGTGTGTGTGTGGTGGAGAAACCGGGCCTTTGTCTTACTCCAGCTGTTCTGTGTCTTCTCCAGTGTTGTGTGTGAGATCGGTCCGGTCCGGTCTTCAGTGGACCACCCAGGTCCCATCAACCAGGGGGTAGTGGAGGTGGAGGTGGAGGGGGGCAGGAGAGGACGTTCAGAGGTCCTCTTCACCTACAGGGTACGTTTCATACGGCTACAGGGTCATTCTTTACCCCAACATGAATCCTAACTGTTGTAAGAGTCACACTGTGCAGGAGTGATCTGATGTTTCATACTGTACATGGCTCTTAGTGTGGTTAAAGCTCTGCTCAGTGCTCATACAGCCACTATGTTAGTCTCTCTCTGCTGGTTTTACATCTCCACGTTCATCAATGTATTTAGTTCTTAGGAGATGCTCTTAGAATTCAGAATAGCATCTGTTGAAAGGAAACAGAATTTAACGGGGGAATTTAACAAGTATAATGATTGACTCAAAACCACATCTATAATGGGAGCCAATTTCACTTCATGGTAAATATTTACACTAATTTATTTTGGGGTTCGTATTTTCTTGTTTGTTTGTTTCTGCCAAAATAACAATGTCCCCATGAGAATGTACTGAGCTACTTATCCTTCTTATAGATTTGATCAAAGCTTCAGATTTTCTAGGGAACATAACATTCTTTTGCTCTCTCTCGCTCTCGTTTGCTCTCTGGCTCTCGTTTGCTCTCTCTCGCTCTCGTTTGCGCTCTCTCGCTCTCGTTTGCTCTCTCGCTCTCGTTTGCTCTCTCTCGCTCTCGTTTGCGCTCTCGCTCTCGTTTGCTCTCTCGCTCTCGTTTGCTCTCTCGCTCTCGTTTGCTCTCTCGCTCTCGTTTGCTCTCTCTCGCTCTCGTTTGCTCTCTCGCTCTCGTTTGCTCTCTCGCTCTCGTTTGCTCTCTCTCGCTCTCGTTTGCTCTCTCTGGCTCTCGTTTGCGCTCTCTCTCTCGTTTGCTCTGGCTCTCGCTTGCTCTCGTTTGCTCTCTGGCTCTCGTTTGCTCTCTTTCGCTCTCGTTTGCTCTCTCGCTCTCGTTTGCTCTCTGGCTCTCGTTTGCTCTCTCGCTCTCGTTTGCTCTCTCTCGCTCTCGTTTGCTCTCTCGCTCTCGTTTGCTCTCTCGCTCTCGTTTGCTCTCTGGCTCTCGTTTGCTCTCTCTCGCTCTCGTTTGCTCTCTCTCGCTCTCGTTTGCTCTCTCGCTCTCGTTTGCTCTCTCGCTCTCGTTTGCTCTCTCGCTCTCGTTTGCTCTCTGGCTCTCGTTTGCTCTCTGGCTCTCGTTTGCTCTCTCGCTCTCGTTTGCTCTCTCGCTCTCGTTTGCTCTCTCTCTCGTTTGCTCTCTCTCGCTCTCGTTTGCTCTCTCTCGCTCTCGTTTGCTCTCTCTCGCTCTCGTTTGCTCTCTCTCGCTCTCGTTTGCTCTCTCTCGCTCTCGTTTGCTCTCTCTCGCTCTCGTTTGCTCTCTCTCGCTCTCGTTTGCTCTCTCTCGCTCTCGTTTGCTCTCTCTCGCTCTCGTTTGCTCTCTCTCGCTCTCTTTGCTCTCGTTTGCTCTCTCGCTCTCGTTTGCTCTCTCTCGCTCTCGTTTGCTCTCTCGCTCTCGTTTGCTCTCTCTCGCTCTCGTTTGCTCTCTCTCGCTCTCGTTTGCTCTCTCTCGCTCTCGTTTGCTCTCTCTCGCTCTCGTTTGCTCTCTCTGGCTCTCGTTTGCTCTCTCTCGCTCTCGTTTGCTCTCTCTCGCTCTCGTTTGCTCTCTTTGCTCTCTCTCGCTCTCGTTTGCTCTCTCTCGCTCTCGTTTGCTCTCTCGCTCTCGTTTGCTCTCTCTCGCTCTCGTTTGCTCTCTCTCGCTCTCGTTTGCTCTCTGGCTCTCGTTTGCTCTCTCGCTCTCGTTTGCTCTCTCGCTCTCGTTTGCTCTCTCGCTCTCGTTTGCTCTCTCGCTCTCGTTTGCTCTCTCGCTCTCGTTTGCTCTCTCTCTGTCTGTCTCTTCGTCGTTTTAAGTTGGTCTGCTCCAGATCTGGCTGTCTACCCGCAACACTTAGTACTGTATTTTCTCATCAAACAGTACTAAGTGATGTTCAGTAGCTGTGTTGTGGTGCTAAAGTACTAAGTGGTGTTCAGTAGCTGTGTTGTGGTGTTCAGTAGTTGTGTTGTGGTGATAAATTACTAACTGTTGTTCAGTAGCTGTGTTGTGGTGTTCAGTAGCTGTGTTGTGGTGATAAAGTACTAAGTGGTGTTCAGTAGCTGTGTTGTGGTATTCAGAAGCTGTGTTGTGGTGATAAAGTGGTGTTCAGTAGCTGTGTTGTGGTGTTCAGTAGTTGTGTTGTGGTGATAAAATACTAAGTGGTGTTCAGTAGCTGTGTTGTGGTGATAAAGTACTAAGTGGTGTTCAGTAGCTGTGTTGTGGTGATAAAGTGGTGTTCAGTAGCTGTGTTGTGGTGATAAAGTGGTGTTCAGTAGCTGTTGTGGCGATAAAGTACTAAGTGGTGTTCAGTAGCTGTGTTGTGGTGATAAAGTACTAAGTGGTGTTCAGTAGCTGTGTTATGGTGATAAAGTACTAAGTGGTGTTCAGTAGCTGTGTTGTGGTATTCAGTAGCTGTGTTGTGGTGATAAAGTACTAAGTGGTGTTCAGTAGCTGCGTTGTGGCGATAAAGTACTAAGTGGTGTTCAGTAGCTGTGTTGTGGTGTTCAGTAGCTGTGTTATGGTGATAAAGTACTAAGTGGTGTTCAGTAGCTGTGTTATGGTGATAAAGTACTAAGTGGTGTTCAGTAGCTGTGTTATGGTGATAAAGTACTAAGTGGTGTTCAGTAGTTGTGTTGTGGTGATAAAGTACTAAGTGGTGTTCAGTAGCTGTGTTGTGGTGTTCAGTAGCTGTGTTATGGTGATAAAGTACTAAGTGGTGTTCAGTAGTTGTGTTGTGGTGATAAAGTACTAAGTGGTGTTCAGTAGCTGTGTTGTGGTGTTCAGTAGCTGTGTTGTGGTGATAAAGTACTAAGTGGTGTTCAGTAGCTGCGTTGTGGCGATAAAGTACTAAGTGGTGTTCAGTAGCTGTGTTGTGGTGATAAACCAGTACTAAGTGGTGTTCAGTAGCTGTGTTATGGTGATAAAGTACTAGTGGTGTTCAGTAGCTGTGTTGTGGTATTCAGTAGCTGTGTTGTGGTGATAAAGTACTAAATGGTGTTCTAGCTGCGTGAACAGGCATAAAGTACTAAGTGGTGTCAGTAGCTGTGTTGTGGTGATAAAGTACTAGAATTTGTTCAGTAGCTGTGTTGTGGTGTTCAGTAGCTGTGTTATGGTGATAAAGTACTAAGTGGTGTTCAGTAGCTGCGTTGTGGTGATAAAGTGGTGTTCAGTAGCTGTGTTGTGGTGATAAAGTACTAAGTGGTGTTCAGTAGCTGTGTTATGGTGATAAAGTACTAAGTGGTGTTCAGTAGCTGTGTTATGGTGGTACTAAGTGGTGTTCAGTAGTTGTGTTGTGGTGATAAAGTGGTGTTCAGTAGCTGTGTTGTGGTGTTCAGTAGTTGTGTTGTGGTGATAAAGTACTAAGTGGTGTTCAGTAGGTGTGTTGTGGTGATAAAGTACTCTGGTGTTCAGTAGTGTGTTGTGGTGATAAAGTACTAGTGGTGTTCAGTAGCTGCGTTGTGGTGATAAAGTGGTGTTCAGTAGCTGTGTTGTGGTGATAAAGTACTAAGTGGTGTTCAGTAGCTGTGTTGTGGTATTCAGAAGCTGTGTTGTGGTGATAAAGTGGTGTTCAGTAGCTGTGTTGTGGTGTTCAGTAGTTATGTTGTGGTGATAAAATACTAAGTGGTGTTCAGTAGCTGTGTTGTGGTGATAAAGTGGTGTTCAGTAGCTGTGTTGTGGTGATAAAGTACTAAGTGGTGTTCAGTAGCTGTGTTGTGGTGATAAAGTACTAAGTGGTGTTCAGTAGCTGTGTTGTGGTGATAAAGTACTAAGTGGTGTTCAGTAGCTGCGTTGTGGTGATAATATACTAAGTGGTGTTAGGTAGCTGTGTTGTGGTGATAAACCAGTGAAGGGGAATGGGACGTGACATGAGGGGCGGCAGGGTAGCCTAGTGGTTAGAGCATTGGACTAGTAACCGAAAGGTTGCAAGTTGAAATCCCCGAGCTGATAAGGTACAAAATCTGTCGTTCTGCCCCTGAACAGGCAGTTAACCCACTGTTCCTAGGCCGTCATTGAAAATAAGAATTTGTTCTTAACTGACTTGCCTAGTAAAATAAAGGTTAAATAAATAAAAAACTAACTGGTGGTCCCAGTGGGCTCTGGGTTGTTGGACAGTGGGCTCTGGGTTGTTGGACAGTGGGCTCTGGGTTGTTAGACAGTGGGCTCTGGGTTGTTCGACAGTGGGCTCTGGGTTGTTGGACAGTGGGCTCTGGGTTGTTGGACAGTGGGCTCTGGGTTGTTGGACAGTGGGCTCTGGGTTGTTGGACAGTGGGCTCTGGGGTGGGCTCTGGGTTGTTGGACAGTGGGCTCTGGGTTTGGACTTGGGCTCTGGGTTGTTGGACAGTGGGCTCTGGGTTGTTGGACAGTGGGCTCTGGGTTGTTGACAGTGGGCTCTGGGTTGTTGGACAGTGGGCTCTGGGTTGTTGGACAGTGGGCTCTGGGTTGTTGGACAGTGGGCTCTGGGTTGTTGGACAGGGGCTCTGGGTTGTTGGACAGTGGGCTCTGGGTTGTTGGACAGTGGGCTCTGGGTTGTTGGACAGTGGGCTCTGGGTTGGGACAGTGGGCTCTGGGTTGTTGGACTCTGGGTTGTTGGACAGTGGGCTCTGGGTTGTTGGACAGTGGGCTCTGGGTTGTTGGACAGTGGGCTCTGGGTTGTTGGACAGTGGGCTCTGGGTTGTTGGACAGTGGGCTCTGGGTTGTTGGACAGTGGGCTCTGGGTTGTTGGACAGTGGGCTCTGGGTTGTTGGACAGTGGGCTCTGGGTTGTTGGACAGTGGGCTCTGGGTTGTTGGACAGTGGGCTCTGGGTTGTTGGACAGTGGGCTCTGGGTTGTTGGACAGTGGGCTCTGGGTTGTTGGACAGTGGGCTCTGGGTTGTTGGACGGGTTGTTGGACAGTGGGCTCTGGGTTGTTGGACAGTTCTGGGTTGGACAGTGGGCTCTGGGTTGTTGGACAGTGGGCTCTGGGTTGTTGGACAGTGGGCTCTGGGTTGTTGGACAGTGGGCTCTGGGTTGTTGGACAGTGGGCTCTGGGTTGTTGGACAGTGGGCTCTGGGTTGTTGGACAGTGGGCTCTGGGTTGTTGGACAGTGGGCTCTGGGTTGTTAACTGTAAAACACTTTGGATGAAAACATCTGCTAAATAACCATATAGAATGTTAGAAGGTCAGGAGAGGAGTTTTTCCTTGTCAGGTCATGCAGTCAAGAAAACATCCATAAGTATGTTACAATATCACTGATGTCTCATCTCTTATCCCCTCCAGGACCCCATCCCTGAGAAAGTTTCCCCCCTGAAGGGCCCTGTGGCCGGGGGAACAGTCATCACCATCTCTGGGAAACACCTGGATACGGCAAACAAGAATGATGTCATTGTCACCGTGGGGGGAACGCCCTGTGAAGTGTAAGGATGATCATACTCGTCTTCCAACCCCTGCAGGTTGCTGTCTGGACAGGTTGCCTGAGTCATGTCCTATTCACTTCTTCTCTCAAGGCCGATCTCTGAAATATATTAGCCATACAGTAAATGTGTTTGACTTGTTCCTTTGAGATGACCTTCTCTCCCCTCAACACTACGACCCCTGTTTGACCTTTCCCATGATGCTCTCTGTCCCCGTTTCTCCCTCAGGTTGTCGTTTGGCAGTGAGATCACCTGTAAGACAGGTGTATACAAGGGACAAAAGGTTCCATTGGAGTCTCTGAGAGTCTCTGTGAAGTATGGGAAGAGCACCACCAAGGACGTCCCCGTCACCTTCAACTTCCAGTACTCCGAGAACCCCAAACTCACGGACTACAGCCCCAAGACCAGCTTCGTATGGTGAGTGGAGTCCACAGTGCCCCAGAGAGGGTGGAAGTCAAAGCGCCTCTTTAAGCCAAGCTTGAGTTGAATGCAAAACACTTTTAAGCGGATAATTAAATGGCCGTTTCTTATTGGACACATTCAGGTCGTGTCTCCCTCTTTCAAAACGTTTCAAGAGGTTTCTCCTGTGTTGTGCTTCCTAACATGACCCTGATATATGGTGTCGTCGTCTAGTGTTTCAGTGGAGGCAGGAGGATTACATGTTAGTCATTTAGCAGACGTTCTTATCCAGAGCCGCATAGTTAGTGCCGTCATCTTGAGATGGCTAGGTGGGACAACCCCATGGGGCGGCAGGTAGCCTAGTGGTTAGAGCGTTGGACAGGTAACCGGGAGGTTGCAAGATTGTATCCGCGAGCTGACAAGGTACAAATCTGTCACTCTGCCCCTGAACAAGGCAGTTAACCCACTGTTCCTAGGTCGTCATTGAAAATGAGAATTTGTTCTTAACTGACTTGCCTGGTTAAATAAAAATGAATCAGTCATAGTACTGGAAGGACATGTTTCATCTGTCTATATCTTCAAAGTCCCAGCTAGTAAGAGAGAAAAGAGTCAAGTGCGAGTGTTGGTTCACAAAATATGTTTTCAGAAGACGGACAGGGACTCTGCTGTCATAGCTTCAGGGGGAAGCTGGTTCCACCATTGGGGTGCCAGGACAGAGAAGAGGTTGGACTGGGCTGAGCTGGAGCTGCCCTCCCGTAGGGGTAGGAGAGGCAAGAGACCAGAGGTGGCAGAACAGAGTACTATGGTTGGGATGTAGGGTTTGAACATAGCCTGAAGGTAGGGAGGGTGAGGTCATCTTGCTGCTCCGTAGGTAAGTACCAAGGGTCTTGTGGTGGATTCAGCTTTGACTGGAAACCAGTGCAGTGTGTGGAGGAGCGGGCTGACATAGGAGAAGTTAGGAAGGTTGAACATCAGGGGGCTGACATGGGAGAAGTTAGGGAGGTTGAACATCAGGGGGCTGACATGGGAGAAGTTAGGGAGGTTGAACATCAGGGGGCTGACATGGGAGAAGTTAGGGAGGTTGAACATCAGGGGGCTGACATGGGAGAAGTTAGGAAGGTTGAACATCAGGGGGCTGACATGGGAGAAGTTAGGGAGGTTGAACATCAGGGGGCTGACATGGGAGAAGTTAGGAAGGTTGAACATCAGGGGGCTGCAGCGTTCTGCTGAGTTGCACAGGTTTGATGGCACAGGCAGGGAGCTCAGCCAACAGAGAGTTGCTGTAGGATCGTGTGTGTTGTATTGAGAGCTGACGTGTGTGTTGTCTGGTGTTTCAGTGGAGGCAGGAGGATCGTGTGTGTGGGCAGTGGTTTTGACCTCATCCAGAGAGCCACCATGAATGTGCTGCCCTCTGCTGATGACTTCCCTCAGTCCCCTCCTGTTGAGGTCAGTACACACTACTCACTACTATTACAATACACCTAATGTTATCATTCTAGAGTCCCCTCCCATTGAGGTTAGTATACCATTCCACAAGTTCTTGTGTATTCTAGTACTCTAGCTGTGGTATTATCCGTGGCAGGTAGCTAGCATGTCCTAGTGTACAGTACTCTAGCTGTGGTATTATCCGTGGCAGGTAGCTAGCATGTCCTAGTGTACAGTACTTCAGCTGTGGTATTATTCGTGGCAGGTAGCTAGCATGTCCTAGTGTACAGTACTCTAGCTGTGGTATTATCTGTGGCAGGTAGCTTGCATGTCCTAGTGTACAGTACTCTAGCTGTGGTATTATCCGTGGCAGGTAGCTAGCATGTCCTAGTGTACAGTACTCTAGCTGTGGTATTATCTAGTGTACAGTACTCTAGCTGTGGTATTATCCGTGGCAGGTAGCTAGCATGTCCTAGTGTACAGTACTCTAGCTGTGGTATTATCCGTGGCAGGTAGCTAGCATGTCCTAGTGTACAGTACTCTAGCTGTGGTATTATCCGTGGCAGGTAGCTAGCATGTCCTAGTGTACAGTACTCTAGCTGTGGTATTATCTGTGGCAGGTAGCTAGCATGTCCTAGTGTACAGTACTCTAGCTGTGGTATTATCTGTGGCAGGTAGCTAGCATGTCCTAGTGTACAGTACTCTAGCTGTGGTATTATCCGTGGCAGGTAGCTAGCATGTCCTAGTGTACAGTACTCTAGCTGTGGTATTATCCGTGGCAGGTAGCTAGCATGTCCTAGTGTACAGTACTCTAGCTGTGGTATTATCCGTGGCAGGTAGCTAGCATGTCCTAGTGTACAGTACTCTAGCTGTGGTATTATCTGTGGCAGGTAGCTTGCATGTCCTAGTGTACAGTACTCTAGCTGTGGTATTATCCGTGGCAGGTAGCTAGCATGTCCTAGTGTACAGTACTCTAGCTGTGGTATTATCCGTGGCAGGTAGCTAGCATGTCCTAGTGTACAGTACTCTAGCTGTGGTATTATCCGTGGCAGGTAGCTAGCATGTCCTAGTGTACAGTACTCTAGCTGTGGTATTATCCGTGGCAGGTAGCTAGCATGTCCTAGTGTACAGTACTCTAGCTGTGGTATTATCTGTGGCAGGTAGCTAGCATGTCCTAGTGTACAGTACTCTAGCTGTGGTATTATCTGTGGCAGGTAGCTAGCATGTCCTAGTGTACAGTACTCTAGCTGTGGTATTATCTGTGGCAGGTAGCTAGCATGTCCTAGTGTACAGTACTCTAGCTGTGGTATTATCCGTGGCAGGTAGCTAGCATGTCCTAGTGTACAGTACTCTAGCTGTGGTATTATCTGTGGCAGGTAGCTAGCATGTCCTAGTGTACAGTACTCTAGCTGTGGTATTATCCGTGGCAGGTAGCTAGCATGTCCTAGTGTACAGTACTCTAGCTGTGGTATTATCCGTGGCAGGTAGCTAGCATGTCCTAGTGTACAGTACTCTAGCTGTGGTATTATCCGTGGCAGGTAGCTAGCATGTCCTAGTGTACAGTACTCTAGCTGTGGTATTATCCGTGGCAGGTAGCTAGCATGTCAACAGTGACTCAGTGAGTTGTATGTTTTTGTCAGTGACTACAGACTTCTCTGTGAGACTAAACACAGACACAGTGTCTTGCCAGGAATGAAATATCTGTCTCTCTCTGCCCTCCTCTCCAGTTCATCCAGTATGCCGTACATAAGAACGACACTGTGCTGCTGTTTGACAGTCCAGTGGTGAACAGGTCCTCTGAGACCCAGTCCTTTAGGGCCTTCCTCCAGCTAGACAACGTGATAGAGGAACTGAATTCCTTTGAGTACCACCCCGACCCATTCTTCAATGAACTGACCAAGAACATCATCACTGAAACCTCCATCATCATCGTTACGGTAAAGAACAGTAACACTACTCTTATGGGGTTGTGTTGTCATGGTTACTGTCTAGTAGTTTTTTTGTTTGTTATTTCTGGTAATGCTCTCTTATCGTTTTCCTGTCGGCCATTGTGGCTTAAATGTTATTCTGCTTCAGCCTCCCGAGTTGCACGGTGGTCTTAGCTGTGCCTCTAGAGATTCTGGGTTCGAGTCCAGGCCCTGTCGCAGCTGGCTGCGCTTGGGAGACCAATGGGGCGGCGCACAATTGGCCCAGCGTCGTCCAGGTTAGGGGAAGGTTTGGGCCGGCAGGGATGTCCTTGTCTCATTGCACACTAGCGACTCCTGTGGCGGGTCGGGCGCAGTGCACGCTGACACGGTCGCCAGGTGTACGGTGTTTCCTCCAACACATTGGTGCGGCTGGCTTCCAGGTTAAGTGGTCAAGTTAAGTGATGTCTCCTGTGTTTCGGAGGACACACAGCTCTCGACCTTCGCCTCTCCCGAGTCCGTACGGGAGTTGCAGCGATGAGACAAGACTGTAACTACCAATTGAATACCACGAAATTGGAGAGAAAAAGGGCAAACAAATAAATGTATTCTGCTTTGTGACTATGATGTCCCCTCAGAGAGAAAAGACAATTATAGTGTATTGATAGAATTCATATCAATATTGAGGTAATCATATCTGCTTTTACAAATGATTGCATGTCCCTGCAGTCCTGAGGTTGACGACCAGCCACCTCTTTCTCCCCAGGGTCGTGGTTTCAGCAAGGCCATGACAGCTGAAGAAGCCCAGGCGTTCGTGGGAGATGCGTCCTGTAAGGTGACCATCCTGCAGGATGACAAGCTGTTCCTGGAAGCTCCGTCCACCCAGCCCAGAGCCCGCTCCAAACGCCAGCGCAGAGACACCAGCTCCGACCCTTTGGACCTAACGGTGACAACACTGGCCTTCTGTCTAAACCCAAGGCATAGAGAGAGAGGCTTCAGGCATTAGCACTGGACAAGCTGATATGTCTCTCTGGCTCTCATCATGTATTTCAGATAGGTGCTTGTGTTCCAGTACATTTCTATCTAAATCAGGGCTGTCCAAACTTAATCCAATGTCCTGTTGCAGGCATTCACTTCAGTCAAGGCAGTAACACACCTGATTCAACCATACAATAATCCTAGTCTTCTGACCGGGACCACTCAGTCCTGACAGAGAAATATCACTATCAACACCTTGATGTATATCTGACTCTCCACAATTATACACGTCTTGTAGCGAATGAGCTTTCTTCCATTTGCCTTTAGCTGACTTGATCTCTCTCTCTCTCTCTCTCTCTCTCTCTCTCTCTCTCTCTCTCTCTCTCTCTCTCTCTCTCTCTCTCTCTCTCTCTCTCTGTCTCTCTGTCTCTCTCTGTCTCTCTCTCTCTCTCTCTGTCTGTCTGTCTGTCTGTCTCTCTCTCTCTCTGTCTGTCTGTCTGTCTGTCTGTCTGTCTGTCTGTCTGTCTGTCTCTCTGTCTCTCTGTCTCTCTGTCTCTCTGTCTCTCTGTCTCTCTGTCTCTCTGTCTCTCTGTCTCTCTGTCTCTCTGTCTCTCTGTCTCTCTGTCCATCTGTCTCTCTGTCCATCTCTCTCTCTGTCCATCTCTCTCTCTGTCCATCTCTCTCTCTATCCATCTCTCTTTCTGTCCATCTCTCTCCCACACTCTCCCTCATCTCTCTCATTCTCTTGCTTTCTATATCTATCTTTCTCTCCCTCCCTCCCTCCCTAACAGATAAAGTTTGGTAATGGTGAGTGGGTGGTGGGCTCAGTGAACTATGAGAGGAAGTATGAGGTTCCTTTGGCTATCATCATCCCAGCTGTCATCGTCCCTATGCTACTGTTCATAGCTGTGTCCGTCTACTGCTACAGGTACACAACTACACTTCCCATCAAGCACCACTCATGTAGTTCTAATGTCTGTAGTCTAATGGACTGTTCCTATGTGTTAATGTCTGTAGTCTAATGGACTGTTCCTGTGTGTTAGTAGTCTAATGGACTGTTCCTATGTGTTAGTAGTCTAATGGACTGTTCCTATGTGTTAATGTCTGTAGTCTAATGGACTGTTCCTATGTGTTAGTAGTCTAATGGACTGTTCCTATGTGTTAGTAGTCTAATGGACTGTTCCTATGTGTTAGTAGTCTAATGGACTGTTCCTATGTGTTAGTAGTCTAATGGACTGTTCCTATGTGTTAATAGTCTAATGGACTGTTCCTATGTGTTAATGTCTGTAGTCTAATGGACTGTTCCTATGTGTTAGTAGTCTAATGGACTGTTCCTATGTGTTAGTAGTCTAATGGACTGTTCCTATGTGTTAGTAGTCTAATGGACTGTTCCTATGTGTTAGTAGTCTAATGGACTGTTCCTATGTGTTAGTAGTCTAATGGACTGTTCCTATGTGTTAGTAGTCTAATGGACTGTTACTATGTGTTAGTAGTCTAATGGACTGTTCCTGTGTGTTAGTAGTCTAATGGACTGTTCCTATGTGTTAGTAGTCTAATGGACTGTTCCTATGTGTTAATGTCTGTAGTCTAATGGACTGTTCCTATGTGTTAGTAGTCTAATGGACTGTTCCTATGTGTTAGTAGTCTAATGGACTGTTCCTATGTGTTAGTAGTCTAATGGACTGTTCCTATGTGTTAGTAGTCTAATGGACTGTTCCTATGTGTTAATAGTCTAATGGACTGTTCCTATGTGTTAATGTCTGTAGTCTAATGGACTGTTCCTATGTGTTAGTAGTCTAATGGACTGTTCCTATGTGTTAGTAGTCTAATGGACTGTTCCTATGTGTTAGTAGTCTAATGGACTGTTCCTATGTGTTAGTAGTCTAATGGACTGTTCCTATGTGTTAGTAGTCTAATGGACTGTTCCTATGTGTTAGTAGTCTAATGGACTGTTACTATGTGTTAGTAGTCTAATGGACTGTTCCTATGTGTTAATGTCTGTTCCTAGTCTAATGGAGTGTTCCTAATGGACTGTTAATGTCTTAGTAGTCTAATGGACTGTTCCTATGTGTTAATGTCTGTAGTCTAATGGACTGTTCCTATGTGTTAGTAGTCTAATGGACTGTTCCTATGTGTTAATGTCTGTAGTCTAATGGACTGTTCCTATGTGTTAATGTCTGTAGTCTAATGGACTGTTCCTATGAGTTAATGTCTAATGGACTGTTCCTATGTGTTAATGTCTGTAGTCTAATGGACTGTTCCTATGTGTTAATGTCTGTAGTCTAATGGACTGTTCCTATGTGTTAATGTCTGTAGTCTAATGGACTGTTCCTATGTGTTAGTAGTCTAATGGACTGTTCCTATGTGTTAGTAGTCTAATGGACTGTTCCTATGTGTTAATGTCTGTAGTCTAATGGACTGTTCCTATGTGTTAGTAGTCTAATGGACTGTTCCTATGTGTTAGTAGTCTAACGGACTGTTCCTATGTGTTAATGTCTGTAGTCTAATGGACTGTTCCTATGTGTTAGTAGTCTAATGGACTGTTCCTATGTGTTAGTAGTCTAATGGACTGTTCCTATATGTTAATGTCTGTAGTCTAATGGACTGTTCCTATGTGTTAGTAGTCTAACGGACTGTTCCTATGTGTTAATGTCTGTAGTCTAATGGACTGTTCCTATGTGTTAGTAGTCTAATGGACTGTTCCTATTTGTTAGTAGTCTAATGGACTGTTCCTATATGTTAATGTCTGTAGTCTAATGGACTGTTCCTATGTGTTAGTAGTCTAATGGACTGTTCCTATGTGTTAGTAGTCTAATGGACTGTTCCTATGTGTTAATGTCTGTAGTCTAATGGACTGTTCCTATGTGTTAGTAGTCTAATGGACTGTTCCTATGTGTTAGTAGTCTAATGGACTGTTCCTATGTGTTAGTAGTCTAATGGACTGTTCCTATGTGTTAATGTCTGTAGTCTAATGGACTGTTCCTATGTGTTAGTAGTCAAATGGACTGTTCCTGTGTGTTAGTAGTCTAATGGACTGTTCCTATGTGTTAATGTCTGTAGTCTAATGGACTGTTCCTATGTGTTAGTAGTCTAATGGACTGTTCCTGTGTGTTAATGTCTGTAGTCTAATGGACTGTTCCTATGTGTTAGTAGTCTAATGGACTGTTCCTATGTGTTAATGTCTGTAGTCTAATGGACTGTTCCTATGTGTTAGTAGTCTAATGGACTGTTCCTATGTGTTAGTAGTCTAATGGACTGTTCCTATGTGTTAGTAGTCTAATGGACTGTTCCTATGTGTTAGTAGTCTAATGGACTGTTCCTATGTGTTAATAGTCTAATGGACTGTTCCTATGTGTTAATGTCTGTAGTCTAATGGACTGTTCCTATGTGTTAGTAGTCTAATGGACTGTTCCTATGTGTTAGTAGTCTAATGGACTGTTCCTATGTGTTAGTAGTCTAATGGACTGTTCCTATGTGTTAGTAGTCTAATGGACTGTTCCTATGTGTTAGTAGTCTAATGGACTGTTCCTATGTGTTAGTAGTCTAATGGACTGTTACTATGTGTTAGTAGTCTAATGGACTGTTCCTGTGTGTTAGTAGTCTAATGGACTGTTCCTATGTGTTAATGTCTGTAGTCTAATGGACTGTTCCTATGTGTTAATGTCTGTAGTCTAATGGACTGTTCCTATGTGTTAATGTCTGTAGTCTAATGGACTGTTCCTATGTGTTAATGTCTGTAGTCTAATGGACTGTTCCTATGTGTTAATGTCTGTAGTCTAATGGACTGTTCCTATGTGTTAATGTCTGTAGTCTAATGGACTGTTCCTATGTGTTAGTAGTCTAATGGACTGTTCCTGTGTTAATGTCTGTAGTCTAATGGACTGTTCCTATGTGTTAATGTCTGTAGTCTAATGGACTGTTCCTATGTGTTAATGTCTGTAGTCTAATGGACTGTTCCTATGTGTTAATGTCTGTAGTCTAATGGACTGTTCCTATGTGTTAGTAGTCTAATGGACTGTTCCTATGTGTTAATGTCTGTAGTCTAATGGACTGTTCCTATGTGTTAGTAGTCTAATGGACTGTTCCTATGTGTTAGTAGTCTAATGGACTGTTCCTATGTGTTAGTAGTCTAATGGACTGTTCCTATGTGTTAGTAGTCTAATGGACTGTTCCTATGTGTTAATGTCTGTAGTCTAATGGACTGTTCCTATGTGTTAGTAGTCTAATGGACTGTTCCTATGTGTTAGTAGTCTAATGGACTGTTCCTATGTGTTAGTAGTCTAATGGACTGTTCCTATGTGTTAGTAGTCTAATGGACTGTTCCTATGTGTTAGTAGTCTAATGGACTGTTCCTATGTGTTAATGTCTGTAGTCTAATGGACTGTTCCTATGTGTTAGTAGTCTAATGGACTGTTCCTATGTGTTAGTAGTCTAATGGACTGTTCCTATGTGTTAGTAGTCTAATGGACTGTTCCTATGTGTTAGTAGGTTAATGGACTGTTCCTATGTGTTAATGTCTGTAGTCTAATGGACTGTTCCTATGTGTTAGTAGTCTAATGGACTGTTCCTATGTGTTAGTAGTCTAATGGACTGTTTCTGTGAGTTAATGTCTAATGGACTGTTCCTATGTGTTAGTAGTCTAATGGACTGTTCCTATGTGTTAATGTCTGTAGTCTAATGGACTGTTCTTATGTGTTAGTAGTCTAATGGACTGTTCCTATGTGTTAATGTCTGTAGTCTAATGGACTGTTCCTATGTGTTAATGTCTGTAGTCTAATGGACTGTTCCTATGTGTTAGTAGTCTAATGGACTGTTCCTATGAGTTAATGTCTAATGGACTGTTCCTATGTGTTAATGTCTGTAGTCTAATGGACTGTTCCTATGTGTTAATGTCTGTAGTCTAATGGACTGTTCCTATGTGTTAATGTCTGTAGTCTAATGGACTGTTCCTATGTGTTAGTAGTCTAATGGACTGTTCCTATGTGTTAGTAGTCTAATGGACTGTTCCTATGTGTTAATGTCTGTAGTCTAATGGACTGTTCCTATGTGTTAATGTCTAATGGACTGTTCCTATGTGTTAATGTCTGTAGTCTAATGGACTGTTCCTATGTGTTAGTAGTCTAATGGACTGTTCCTATGTGTTAGTAGTCTAATGGACTGTTCCTATGTGTTAGTAGTCTAATGGACTGTTCCTATGAGTTAATGTCTAATGGACTGTTCCTATGTGTTAATGTCTGTAGTCTAATGGACTGTTCCTATGTGTTAGTAGTCTAATGGACTGTTCCTATGTGTTAGTAGTCTAATGGACTGTTCCTATGAGTTAATGTCTAATGGACTGTTCCTATGTGTTAATGTCTGTAGTCTAATGGACTGTTCCTATGTGTTAGTAGTCTAATGGTCTGTTCCTATGTGTTAGTAGTCTAATGGACTGTTCCTATGTGTTAGTAGTCTAATGGACTGTTCCTATGTGTTAGTAGTCTAATGGACTGTTCCTATGTGTTAGTAGTCTAATGGACTGTTCCTATGTGTTAGTAGTCTAATGGACTGTTCCTGTGTGTTCGTAGTCTAATGGACTGTTCCTATGTGTTAATGTCTGTAGTCTAATGGACTTTTCCTATGTGTTAATGTCTGTAGTCTAATTGACTGTTCCTATGTGTTAATGTCTGTAGTCTAATGGACTGTTCCTATGTGTTAGTAGTCTAATGGACTGTTCCTATGTGTTAATGTCTGTAGTCTAATGGACTGTTCCTATGTGTTAGTAGTCTAATGGACTGTTCCTATGTGTTAGTAGTCTAATGGACTGTTCCTATGTGTTAGTAGTCTAATGGACTGTTCCTATGTGTTAGTAGTCTAATGGACTGTTCCTATGTGTTAATGTCTGTAGTCTAATGGACTGTTCCTATGTGTTAGTAGTCTAATGGACTGTTCCTATGTGTTAGTAGTCTAATGGACTGTTCCTATGTGTTAGTAGTCTAATGGACTGTTCCTATGTGTTAGTAGGTTAATGGACTGTTCCTATGTGTTAATGTCTGTAGTCTAATGGACTGTTCCTATGTGTTAGTAGTCTAATGGACTGTTCCTATGTGTTAGTAGTCTAATGGACTGTTTCTGTGAGTTAATGTCTAATGGACTGTTCCTATGTGTTAATGTCTGTAGTCTAATGGACTGTTCCTATGTGTTAGTAGTCTAATGGACTGTTCCTATGTGTTAATGTCTGTAGTCTAATGGACTGTTCTTATGTGTTAGTAGTCTAATGGACTGTTCCTATGTGTTAATGTCTGTAGTCTAATGGACTGTTCCTATGTGTTAATGTCTGTAGTCTAATGGACTGTTCCTATGTGTTAGTAGTCTAATGGACTGTTCCTATGAGTTAATGTCTAATGGACTGTTCCTATGTGTTAATGGACTCTGTAATGTCTAATGGACTGTTCCTATGTGTTAATGTCTAATGGACTGTTCCTATGTGTTAATGTCTGTAGTCTAATGGACTGTTCCTATGTGTTAGTAGTCTAATGGACTGTTCCTATGTGTTAGTAGTCTAATGGACTGTTCCTATGTGTTAGTAGTCTAATGGACTGTTCCTATGAGTTAATGTCTAATGGACTGTTCCTATGTGTTAATGTCTGTTATCTAATAGACTGTTCCTATGTGTTAGTAGTCTAATGGACTGTTCCTATGTGTTAATGCTAATGGACTGTTCCTATGTGACAGGAGGAAGAGCCAGCAGGCAGAGAGAGAGTATGAGAAAGTCAAACACCAGTTGGATCATCTGGAGGAGAGCGTGAGAGACCGCTGCAAGAAGGAATTCACAGGTATGTTCACACTATCACACACCATACACACTGCTATAACATTACACACCATACAGACTGCTATAACATTACACACCATACACACTGCTCTAACATTACACACACACTATCACACACCATACACACTGCTATAACATTACACACCATACACACTGCTATAACATTACACACCATACACACTGCTATAACATTACACACCATACAGACTGCTATAACATTACACACCATACACACTGCTCTAACATTACACACACACTATCACACACCATACACACTGCTATAACATTACACACCATACACACTGCTATAACATTACACACCATACACACTGCTATAACATTACACACCATACACACTGCTATAACATTACACACCATACACACTGCTATAACATTACACACCATACACACTGCTATAACATTACACACCATACACACTGCTATAACATTACACACACACTATCACACACCATACACACTGCTATAACATTACACACACACTATCACACACCATACACACTGCTATAACATTACACACACACTATCACACACCATACACACTGCTATCACATTACACACACACACTATCACACACCACACACACTGCTATAACATTACACACACACTATCACACACCACACACACTGCTATAACATTACACACCACACACACTGCTATAACATTACACACACACTATCACACACCACACACACTGCTATAACATTACACACACACTATCACACACCACATACACTGCTATAACATTACACACACACTATCACACACCACACACACTGCTATAACATTACACACCACACACACTGCTATAACATTACACACACACTATCACACACCACACACACTGCTATAACATTACACACACACTATCACACACCACACACACTGCTATAACATTACACACCACACACACTGCTATAACATTACACACCATACACACTGCTATAACATTACACACCATACACACTGCTCTAACATTACACACCATACACACTGCTCTAACATTACACACCATACTGACTGCTATAACATTACACACCATACACACTGCTCTAACATTACACACACACTATCACACGCCATACACACTGCTATAACATTACACACCATACTGACTGCTATAACATTACACACCATACACACTGCTCTAACATTACACACACACTATCACACACCATACACACTGCTATAACATTACACACACACTATCACACACCATACACACTGCTATAACATTACACACACACTATCACACACCATGCTACACACCACTACACACTGCTACATTACACACTGCTATAACATTACACACCATACACACTGCTATACCATTACACACACACTATCAGACACCATACACACTGCTAAAACATTACACACCATACTGACTGCTATAACATTACACACCATACTGACTGCTATAACATTACACACCATACACACTGCTCTAACATTACACACACACTATCACACACCATACACACTGCTATAACATTACACACACACTATCACACACCATACACACTGCTATAACATTACACACCATACACACTGCTATACCATTACACACACACTATCAGACACCATACACACTGCTAAAACATTACACACCATACTGACTGCTATAACATTACACACTGCTCTAACATTACACACACACTCACACACCATACACACTGCTATAACATTACACACACACTATCACACACCATACACACTGCTATAACATTACACACACCATACACACTGCTATAACATTACACACCATACACACTGCTATAACATTACATACACACTATCACACACCATACACACTGCTATAACATTACACACACACTATCACACACACCACACACACTGCTATAACATTACACACCATACACACTGCTATAACATTACACACTGCTATAACATTACACACACACTATCACACACCATACACACTGCTATAACATTACGCATACACTATCACACACCACACACACTGCTATAACATTACACACTGCTATAACATTACACATACACTATCACACACCACACACACTGCTGTAACATTACACACCATACACACTGCTATAACATTACACACCACACACACTGCTATAACATTACACACCATACACACTGCTATAACATTACACAAACACTATCACACACCATACACACTACACACATACACACCATTACACAACACACTATCACACACCATACACACTGCTATAACATTACACACACATCACACACCATGCTATAATTACATTCACACACCATACACACTGCTATAACATTACACACACACTATCACACACCATACACACTGCTATACACATTACACACCACACACTGCTATTACACACACCACACACACTGCTATAACATTACACACCATACACACTGCTACATTACACTATCACATACCACACACACTGCTATAACATTACACACCACACACACTGCTATAACATTACACACCACTACACACACCACACATACTATAACATTACACACACACACTATAACATTACACACACACTATCACACACACCACACACACTGCTATAACATTACACACCACACAGACTGCTATAACATTACACACCATACACACTGCTATAACATTACATACCACACAGACTGCTATAACATTACACACCACACAGACTGCTATAACATTACACACCATACACACTGCTATAACATTACATACCACACAGACTGCTATAACATTACACACCACACAGACTGCTATAACATTACACACCATACTCACTGCTATAACATTACACACCACACACACTACTATAACATTACACACACACTATCACACACCATACACACTGCTATAACATTACACACACACTATCACACACCATACACACTGCTATAACATTACACACACACTATCACACACCATACACACTGCTATAACATTACACACCATACACACTGCTATACCATTACACACACACTATCACACACCATACACACTGCTATAACATTACACACACACTATCACACACCATACACACTGCTATCACATTACACACACACACTATCACACACCACACACACACTGCTATAACATTACACACACACTATCACACACCAAAAACACTGCTATAACATTACACACCACACACACTGCTATAACATTACACACACACTATCACACACCACACACACTGCTATAACATCACACACCACACACACTGCTATAACATTACACACACACTATCACACACACCACACACACTGCTATAACATTACACACCACACAGACTGCTATAACATTACACACCATACACACTGCTATAACATTACATACCACACAGACTGCTATAACATTACACACCACACAGACTGCTATAACATTACACACCATACACACTGCTATAACATTACACACACACTATCACACATCATACAGACTGCTATAACATTACACACCATACACACTGCTATAACATTACACACACACTATCACACACCATACAGACTGCTATAACATTACACACCATACACACTGCTATAACATTACACACCACACACACTGCTATAACATTACACACCACACACACTACTATACCATTACACACACCATACACACTGCTATAACATTACACACACACTATCACACACCACATACACTGCTATAACATTACACACACACTATTAGTCACATGCGCCGAATACAACAGGTGTAGATCTTACAGTGAAATGCTGAATACAACAGGTGTGGATCTTACAGTGAAATGCTGAATACAACAGGTGTGGATCTTAGAGTGAAATGCTTACTTACAAGCCCCTAACCAACAGTGCAGTTTAAAAAATAAGAATAAGAAATGTGGAGACTGTATACAGGGGGTACCGGTACAGAGTCAATGTGGAGACTATACAGGGGGTACCGGTACAGAGTCAATGTGGAGACTGTATACAGGGGGTACCGGTACAGAGTCGATGAGGAGACTGTATACAGGGGGTACCTGTACAGAGTCAATGTGGAGACTGTATACAGGGGGTACCGGTACAGAGTCGATGAGGAGACTGTATACAGGGGGTACCGGTACAGAGTCAATGTGGAGACTGTATACAGGGGGTACCGGTACAGAGTCGATGAGGAGACTGTATACAGGGGGTACCGGTACAGAGTCGATGAGGAGACTGTATACAGGGGGTACCGGTACAGAGTCAATGTGGAGACTGTATACAGGGGGTACCGGTACAGAGTCAATGTGGAGACTGTATACAGGGGGGGGTACCGGTACAGAGTCAATGTGGAGACTGTATACAGGGGGTACCGGTACAGAGTCGATGAGGAGACTGTATACAGGGGGTACCGGTACAGAGTCGATGAGGAGACTGTATACAGGGGGTACCGGTACAGAGTCAATGTGGAGACTATACAGGGGGTACCGGTACAGAGTCAATGTGGAGACTGTATACAGGGGGTACCGGTACAGAGTCAATGTGGAGACTGTATACAGGGGGTACCGGTACAGAGTCAATGTGGAGACTGTATACAGGGGGTACCGGTACAGAGTCGATGAGGAGACTGTATACAGGGGGTACCTGTACAGAGTCAATGTGGAGACTGTATACAGGGGGTACCGGTACAGAGTCGATGAGGAGACTGTATACAGGGGGTACCGGTACAGAGTCAATGTGGAGACTGTATACAGGGGGTACCGGTACAGAGTCGATGAGGAGACTGTATACAGGGGGTACCGGTACAGAGTCGATGAGGAGACTGTATACAGGGGGTACCGGTACAGAGTCAATGTGGAGACTGTATACAGGGGGTACCGGTACAGAGTCAATGTGGAGACTGTATACAGGGGGTACCGGTACAGAGTCAATGTGGAGACTGTATACAGGGGGTACCGGTACAGAGTCGATGAGGAGACTGTATACAGGGGTACCGGTACAGAGTCGATGTGGAGACTGTATACAGGGGGTAACGGTACAGAGTCGATGAGGAGACTGTATACAGGGGGTACCGGTACAGAGTCGATGAGGAGACTGTATACAGGGGGTACCGGTACAGAGTCGATGTGGAGACTGTATACAGGGGGTAACGGTACAGAGTCGATGAGGAGACTGTATACAGGGGATACCGGTACAGAGTCGATGAGGAGACTGTATACAGGGGTACCGGTACAGAGTCAATGTGCTGGACCACCGGTTAGTCTAGGTCATATGTACAGTTGAAGATGGAAGTTTACATACACCTCAGCAAAATACATTTAAACTCAGTTTTTCACAATTCCTTGACATTTAATCCTGGTAACAATTCTCTGTCTTAGGTCAGTTAGAGTTCAGTTCGGTTTCTCCTAGGAGCTAGTCTTGTTGTTGCGTTCGGGTTCTCTTAGGAGCTAGTCTTGTTGTTGCGTTCGGGTTCTCCTAGGAGCTAGTCTTGTTGTTGCATTTGGGTTCTCCTAGGAGCTAGTCTTGTTGTTGCGTTTGGGTTCTCCTAGGAGCTAGTCTTGTTGCGTTCGGGTTCTCCAAGAAGCTAGTCTTGTTGTTGCGTTCGGGTTCTCCTAGGAGCTAGTCTTGTTGTTGCGTTCGGGTTCTCCTAGTAGCTAGTCCTGTTGTTGCGTTCGGGTTCTTCTAGGAGCTGGTCTTGTTGTTGCGTTTGGGTTCTCCTAGGAGCTAGTCTTGTTGTTGCCGTTCGGGTTCTACTAGGAGCTAGTCTTGTTGTTGCGTTCGGGTTCTACTAGGAGCTCGTATTGTTGTTGTGTTCAGGTTCTCCTAGGAGCTAGTCTTGTTGTTGCGTTTGGGTTCTCCTAGGAGCTAGTCTTGTTGCGTTCGGGTTCTCCAAGAAGCTAGTCTTGTTGTTGCGTTCGGGTTCTCCTAGGAGCTAGTCTTGTTGTTGCGTTCGGGTTCTCCTAGTAGCTAGTCCTGTTGTTGCGTTCGGGTTCTTCTAGGAGCTGGTCTTGTTGTTGCGTTTGGGTTCTACTAGGAGCTAGTCTTGTTGTTGCGTTCGGGTTCTACTAGGAGCTCGTCTTGTTGTTGCGTTCGGGTTCTACTAGAAGCTAGTCTTGTTGTTGCGTTTGGGTTCTACTAGGAGCTAGTCTTGTTGTTGCGTTCGGGTTCTACTAGGAGCTAGTCTTGTTGTGTTCTGTATCTTCCTCCAGACCTGATGATTGAGATGGAGGACCAGACCAATGACCTGAGTGAGGCCAGGATCCCCTTCCTGGACTATAAGACCTACACAGACCGGGTCTTCTTCCTGCCCTCTAAAGACGGAGACAACGACGTCATGATCACTGGCAAGCTGGACATCCCAGAGGGACGGAAGGTCATCGTAGCTCAGGCCCTCAACCAGTTCTCGAACCTGCTCAACTCTAAGACCTTCCTCATCAATGTAGGTTTACTCAGCTAGCTGAGTTTCTCTCCCTGTCTGTCTGGCTCTGTCTGCCTGTCTGTTAGTCTGTCTGCCTGCCTGTCTAAAGTACCTGTGCCAAGATACAGTTTAAGTATTGCCGTCCTTCTATACCTACAGATATTCTATAGCGTTATACTGAGTTGCTAACCCCATCTCTCTGTTGCGTTCTCTGTGTGTTCTCAGTTCATCAAGACCTTGGAGGGCCGTCCAGACTTTAACGCCAGGTCCAGGGTCTACTTTGCCTCGTTACTGACCGTGGCTCTGCATGGTAAACTAGAGTACTACACAGACATCATGAGAAGCCTGCTGCTGGAGCTGATGGAGGAATATGTGCACAGCAAGAACCCCAAACTCATGCTGCGCAGGTGAGACACACCCTGCGTTCCAATCAGGCTTGTTTTCACGAAAACAGGCATTTGTTATTGGACAAGGTTCGATAGTATCTCTCTGTTGCGTAGTGTTTTGGTATGGTGCCTAGTAAACCCAGGTGGTGACAGTAGTTAACCTCATAGTCCGCCCCATCCCGCATGCGGTCGCTTTACTACAGCCTCAAGCTCATTACCATAACGCAACGTTAGCGATTTCTAAAAATCGCAAATGAAATGAAATAAATATGCCTGCTCTCAAGCTTATCCTTTTCTTAACAATCCTGTCGTCTCAGATTTTCAAAATATGCTTTAGAACCAGAGAAAATCAATAATTTGTGTAAGAGTGGTGATAGCTAGCTTAGCATTTAGCGTTAGCATTTAGCACGCAACATATTCACAAAAACCAGCAAAGGGATCAAATAAAATAATTTACCTTTGAAGAACTTCAGATGTTTCAATGAGGAGACTCTCAGTTACATAGCTGATGTCCAGTTTTTCCTGAAAGATTCTTGTGTAGGACACATCGTTCCGTTTTGTTACTATGCATTTGGCTACCGAAACTAACCGAAAATTCAGTCACCTACACGTCGAACTTTTTTCCGAATTAACTCCATAATATCGACTGAAACATGGAAAACGTTGTTTGAATCAATCCTCAAGGTGTTTTGTCATATATCTCTTCATTGAAATGGCAGTCCTAGAAGCCTTCTTTGTTCTCTGATTCGGATGGAAAAATACTGGTAGCTGACTTTTGCGCACCAATTTCCACGCAGACACCGTGCGGGACACTTGGCAATTGTAGTCTCTTATGGTCAATCTTCCAATGATATGCCTACAAATACGTCACAATGCTGCAGACACCTTGGGGAAACGCTAGAAAGTGTCCGTTCATTCCTGTCGCATTCACAGCCATATAAGGCGATCATGGAAAACGTACCTTCAGAAATCCTGTTCATTTCCTGGTCGCTCAAACATCTTGGTTTTGCCTGAAGCTTTTGTTATAAGGCACTCACAGTGAAAATCTTTGCAGTTCTGGAAACGTAAGAGTGTCTTCTTTCCAAAACTATCAATTCCAAGCATAGTCGAGCATCTTTTCCTGACAAAATATTGCGCTTAAAACGGGCACGTCTTTTTATCCAAAAAATGAAATAATGCCCCTAGTGGACTAAC